>NC_143014.1:241868330-242031512 GCF_055824585.1 Amblyomma mixtum
TCAGTCGGGATGATGAGGAACAATTGCGATGAGTTTTTCTTTCACTCGCCAATCTGTTCTAATTCTCATTCTAGTTCAAGTCTGATTCCTTTGTTTTTCGCTCACTAATCTATTCTAATTTTGCTCTATTCTAATTTTTATTCGTTTCTTATTCCAGATATAATGTAATCGCTTCTTTTGTTCATTTTGGCTTAGTCACTGATAGTCAGATCCGTTTCTGCTGAGAGTGATTCTTAGTCCGTCTTCTCCCTGCTCTCCCCTAAAGTGAAGAGGGGGATTTCCTTCTCTCCACCTGCCAACCGTGACAAGAAGAGAGAGAGAGAAATCTTGCTAAGCACCACCTGCTTCTTGCCATGGTTGACAGGTGAGGGCTCCACACAGACACCGATGCCGGACAGTTTTCTCCTCCATCGCCTTCCTAATCGCGCGCCGCAAAACCCGCGTCCGCCTTTGCGACGACGCTGGTTAGAAAAAAAAGCATCGCAGGAGCAGATAAAATCCCAGCAATGTCATCATTAGCTGTCCCTAGTGTGGTGGCAGTATTCCTCAATGTGTTCAACAAAATTTTGAGCAACCGTTTGTCTTACAGCATTCTGCGTGGTGTCACAGCATATCTATTTGCAGATAGCTTACATGTTTTAGTCAAATTGGAGGCTAGCTTGCGACTGGGGTTCGGTCCAGTGACTTCAGTTGCATGCTTTCTGAGACTACATTTTCTATTATGGTGTGGTTGAGGTGTCCACCGAGATGTTGAGATGTGTAGTTGGGGGCTAACTTGCACCAGCCACGGTGGCTCAGTGGCTAGCGCGCTCGACTCCTGATCTGGAGCACCAGGGTTCTTACCCGACCGCGGCGGCAGCGTTTCGATGGAGGCGAAATGCGAAAGGCGCCCGTGTGCTGTATGATGTCAGCGCACATTAAAGAACCCCAGGTGGTCGAAGGTATTCCAGAGCTCTCCACTACGGCACCCCTTTCTTCCCTTCTTCTCTCAGTACCTCCTTTGTCGCTTCACTTACGGAGCGGTTCAGGTGTCCACCGAGATGTGAGACAAACACTGCGCATTTTCCTTTCTCAAAATCCAATGTTCGATTTGGTGGGGGTTATGGAGTTTAACGTCCCAAAGCGACTCAGGCTGTGAGAGATGCCATAGTGAAAGGCTCTGGAAATTTCGACCATGTGGGGTTCTTTTATGTGCACTGACATTGCACAGTGCACGGGCCTCTAGAATTTCGACTCCATCGAAATTCGTCCGCCACGGCCAGGATCCAACCTGTGTCTTTCGGGTCAGCAGCCGAGCATGATAACCACTCACTGAGCCACCGTGGTGGCTGGGTGGTTCAATTTCTTTTCAATTTCTAACTTGTGACAGGTGTTTAGAGTGATGACATCTGCACATTCAGTTGCATGCTTTAAGGTTCATTTGAGGTGTCCACCGAGATGGAGATGTCGAGATTTGAGCGCTTCTGCACCCTTTCCCTTCCTGAAAAGACATGCTTTGGCATTCCTCCACGGAAGCAGACTTAGGTGCCCTCAGAATTGTCTTCTTTTCTGATTTGCATAACAATCCCCACTCCTGATCCCTAACCTACATCTGCCCAGTTGTGCTGCATTGACTCCATCCACATCCTGGAGGCTTCCGTGAATCAGGGATGCACAGGCGCGCCTGCCGTGCGGTCGGAAATGAGAGGTTTCACCCATCTCACTCTGTACACTTCGGCGGTCTCTTACCGCTGTGGGCATGCAGCCATGGCGACCGTGGAAGACGTCCGTCGTGCAGCAAGGACCTACAGGCACGTGGAACACTTGGCGGTACGTGCATCCGATCTTCACGCTTGGTGGTGTACAGCCTTTAGCCCCGGTTTTAATGGTGCACCCCCTCTTTGCAGGTGGTCATCACATCCCATGAAGCACTGGTTGCCGTCTCATCTTTCCGAAACCTTCGCAGTCTGTCGCTGAAGCTGGGACCTCCACTCTTCCTCACTAATGTCAGTTCGACCCTTCAGCAGGTCTTGGAGACATGGCCTCTGCTGGAGAAACTATCCTTGAAGTTCTTCGCTGGCCTGCGGCTCCCTGCCATAGCAAGGCTTTGTCCACAGCTCAAGAGCCTAAGCTTAGTGGATTGCGAAGGACCCATGGACGAAGTCGCGTTGGGACTCGATGCTTTCCCCCGCCTCGAAGCCGTCAAGTTTAGCATGCGACTGTCAGTGGCGTGTTCCCAGTCACTGTTGGTGGCCACCAGCGGTAGGCTGCGCCAGTTGCACCTGCTCAGTGAAGGGTGTGCCTCATATTTCCTGAATTTCTGCAAGCTTCACGGTGGCCGCATCTCGTTTCCGCGTCTCCAAGAACTGACTCTGAGCACGGATCTGACTGTGCGCAAGTTGGGACTGGAGCCTGAAGACTTGCACTACGTGATGAGGGCCTTGCCCGCGCTGCGCCGCCTGGTGACGGACAGCTACGATGTGAGGCTCTTCTTCGAGAACTACAGCGTTCCGCGCGACCGTGTCTCTCTGTCGTGGTGTGCGTGCATTCACTGCGCGGCACATGACAAGATCTTCTGCCAGCGCGTAGCCTCTGCGCTATCTGCTCTCAGTGTTTTGTAGCACGAAGGGTTTCCTAAAGGAGTATCTAGTGTTGCCTGTTTTTCCTCTTTGTAATGATGCGCAAGAGAAATGCGCTATTCGCCTGTGAATTGTACGTATATAATAAAACTTTAACGATGCACTCACGACACCGTACGTGCATCAATGCAAAAACATTCATGCAGTCATGGCGGGCGTTTGTGACGTCACCACTCCTACCGAAAGTCGGCAGTCAGTTTCGGTACAGTGAACTAGAATCATCAGTGGCTTGTTCCGGATTCTGTTGTATTATGGATTGGATTGTGGATTTTTCTGGATTGGATTATAGACTTTGGATGTGGATTGGCCAGTATTTCGATAGTTATGGGCCGGCGTTATTGCGACCGGGTGAGAATAACGCAAATCCACGCCAAAGCGTTATTGCGACCCGGTGGAAATAACGAAAAGCCAGCCCAAAGCGTTATTTTCACCCATGGATTGCCTTGGCTTCGTTTATTGTTGTCGGACGCATTTGGGCCGCCGTTTTTGCATCGTTGGCTTGTTTGATGGGCCTCTGTCAACGCCTGGGCGTGTGATTTCGGTGTCGCGCTTCGATTTTAGGCGGTGTGGTAAAGTTTCCAGTGGTCATGCAGGCATTCTGCATCATTCTCACCGTGTATATGTGACCTTGGCTTTTGCGTGACGCATTTTGATCGCTTCATTCGTTGTGAAAGGACTCTTGTGTGCTTGCGTTGTTTGGGTGCTCGCGCTTGTGCAGTGCCTTCGAAGACGCTCCAGCTTTCTCCGGAAAATCTTGTTATAATTAATCGACATGAATATGTGCGCCCATTCGTTTCGAGCATTCAACCTGATTTGCGCAGAGGATATGCAAGTTTATAATGTGAATTCATTGCAACGTGGGGCTAGGGTCATAAATACGATCCAGGCACGGTGGTTTTGCAGTCCCCGAGGCATTCGTCATTTGAAGCGAGCAGTGGTTGAGCCCCACTCTGGAGGGCCACTGCGTCCGGCACGGCCGCTCATCGCAGCCAAGTGGCGCAGGAGAAGTTGGACCTGGACGTGGTGCTTCACGTCATCTACCACTTCGCTTCGATGCGCGGCCGTGTCCTGCGCAGTGGCTCTCCAGAGTGAGGCCATGCACTAGCGTGTTCGTACTAAGAGTGGACGACCGTGTACATTCTAGACGAAGGGCAGGAGTTTTCAAAACGCACCAGGTGAATATTGCCCACGTGCTAACTAGTGAATTGCGCGGGGATTTTGCAAATGTTGAAGATGCTCTGCCTCGCTCGAAGTTCCCTGGAATCGTTTACCTTGCGACGATTAATTCGGTCTACATCAGGGGAGACAGCTAGAAACATACCCAGGCGGCTGAAAGAGCATCGCAGTGATGTCGGCTGGAATCGAACAGCTGCTGTGGCAGAACATGCACAATCAGGGCGTGAAATTGCTTGGGAGAATGTGGAAATCTTTGCCATTGAAATAAATTTGTAAGTGTGGCTGCACCTGGAATCCTCTATAATATAGATGATGCTGAAGACAGTCATCAGAACAAAGGGAAACCTTCACCATGCTGCTTTTTCATGACTGGTCCTTCATTTTGAATGAGCAACCTGTTAGGGTTCTGAAATGTCAATCAACGTGTTCGACATGGTCAGTGACCAAAGTTTCATTCTACTATTAAGGCAAAATGGAAACTTCACGACAAAGTGTGCCCTATGCACTGAAGCTAACAGCAGTTGTGCCCTAAGCCCACAATATATTCCACAATTAACGTCAAAAAGGTGGCCAGCTGGTTCGGAATCCTTAATTGTTTTGTACCACTTCTCTCAAGCTGTCTTGCCTGAATCCACACACATTTTGTGTTAGAAAGCATGGGTGGCAGAAAAGACATTCCAGATAATTGGTGTACTGCAGTGGTGTTCTGTGGGAAATCTGCCAGTAGGTCATGCTAGATGGCATGGCAATGGAGTATACCCCCCTTTTAAGGCACATTCATTTACCTATGAGAATGAACGTCTTTTAAGAGATTAAGGTACCGGTTATAATAGCATAGACATGATGGCACTTGAACAACTTTCATAACTGGCTTGTCTTGAATTTCTTATTTAATTGCAGTATTGCTTTGCATTGAAGCCATACTAATAATGATTCATTTCTTCCTGTGTACAGTGCTTCAGCCATGAAATAAATTGATTGGTTGCAGCTCATTTCCCATGTTTTCATTCCTTGTCTGTGTTCTTAAACTACTCAAACTGATATGCTTTCCTCAATTCTAAGCCAACTTTCTCAATCATAACTCACCTTGTAAGCAATGCATATAAGCAGAAGTAATTTACAAGGCACATTTCACTTGGCCGTAAGTGTCACAAAGAGAGTCAATATCGGTGACTTCGTATTGGTTAGCAGCAAGGAAAACCTTTTTTTCGTTGTAATAAATCTTGCTACTGTGTAGATATTTGTGTGTTAGTTGCTGTTGAAATGAGGTCCTCGACGTGAGCATGGTCGGCCGCAATTTCATGGCACTTTGTGCACTGCCAACTTCGTGCTTCTGCTAACAAGGTTTGTTGAAGTGCTGTTCAAAGAGCTGGGGTCATGTATTGTTGGGACCAGCTTAGCAAGAACCACTGGAACTTGCAGAAGCACAATGAGTCCTTCAACTGGGGCTATTTGATCTTGCAGTTTCATGATCATTTTAATGTTGGACAGCTGTAATTCAGCTCTTGCTGTCTTACTAATATGAGTGGTAAACACCTTTGACCATGCCCCGAAATCTCAACTTTACAATCCAGAGGTATGGACACGTTATACAAAAAGTGTTTCAAATTGTGCTTCTAAGTATTACATGTTTCGAGAAAAATTTTTAACAATTTTGGCATGGGCAGAGCAGCAAAGGCGGGTATTAAATTTGAATCAAAATAGTTATTTTACCACTCATTCTAAAACTGTCTGCAATTCTTGTTAAAATTTGGGAGTGATATTAGGATGGCAAGATGTTTTTAACATTTCAAATGCCCTTTTTTTGACGCCAAATTTGTCACGACAATATTGATATTTATTTTGCTTTACTATAAATTTTTCTTTCTTTTTACCATTCAGTTTCAACACTACAGACAGTCTTGTTTTCTTTTTTACAACTTCTATTTCTTTACTCCGGTGCACTGATGTTCAGCTTTTCACGAGCACTACAATGAGCCCTATATTTCATCACGTAATGACCACATGTTTAAAGTCTGTTTTCTCGCATGTCATATGTTCATTTTTTCCACACACCAGTAGCGACTGGAACCACTCTTTTGCCTTTGTCACTGCGATCGCCAATAACATCGCCTTCAAGAAAGCTGCAGCTGATTTGTTCTGTTAATAATTTGTTCTGTTCACCCATTTTTCTAAATAATGCCCTTGAGCCTTGAGAGTGAATAAGTAAGGTGATGGAACAAAATATTTTAATGCATAATTTCTTCAAATTCTAATTGAATTTTCTTTTCGTGCAAAGAGGGAGCAGCCACAAAAAGCTACTGCTGTCAGTGGCTTGACAAGGTGACCCAAAAGGTGATGAATGCAGTGTATATACTGAAACACTGAATGAAAAGCATGGGCAAGCCGCCATGGTGGCTTAGTAGTTGTGGTGCTCAGCTGCTGACCTGAAAGATGCGGGCCTGATCCCAGTCTTGTTCGCCTCATTTCAATGAAGGCGTAATGCTAAGGCCTTTTGTACTGTGCGATGTCGGTGCACGTTAAAGAACATCGGGTGGTCGAAATTATCCACAGCCCGCCACTACGGCGTCCCTCATAGCCTGAGTCACTTTGTGACGTACGATAAACCGCATAAAACCAAACCATAGACAAGCATGGGCTCATTCTACTTGGTCATAAACTGCACACACATACTATACCTGAATCACACTGCGCTACCAATTAAACCAGAACACAAATTTTTAGCTGAAACTTTGACAAGAAATTCACATTTCTATCACACATTAACAACCTTAAAAAGAAAGCTTCTCAAGCCCTCAATATCTTAAAAGTGCTCTCACGGAAACGGTGGGGGTCCGATAGAGCAAGCCTTTTACAAATATATCGCTCTCTGGTGCGCTCCAAGCTGGACTACGGGTGCATAGTATATGGTTCGGCAAGAGCATCCTACTTAAAAAGATTAGACCCCATTCATAATCTTGGTCTGCGCCTATCATCTGGAGCATACAGAACATCACCAGTAGCCAGCCTTTACGTTGAATCTAATGAGCCTGCTCTTAAGGACCGAAGAATCGCACTTACATGCACAGACGTCTTAAAAATTTGTTCTCTTCCGAAACATCTCTGCCATCCAATTGTCACTAAGTGCCCATCTAAAAGGTTATTTATCAACAAACCACATTCTATCAGGCCACTACTACTGCACTTTGAAGATAAATGCAAAGAGTTAGCAGTACTAGAAGATGCCCTACCGAATATTGCACAAAGGAATGAATATTTGCCACCATGGTACAGCCTGCCTTCACTATGTGACTTCACAATGCCACATTTAGACAAAAAGCAAATGCCAAATGAGTACATATTACAGGAATTCTTTACACTGCAAGAAAAGCAAATGCCAAATGAGTACTTATCACAGGAATATTACAGGAATCCAATCGTTGTGTGTGCCTTGTCTTTCCTTTGTCCCCGTCTTTTTGGCTGGTTTTTCTTAAGTAAAAGTATGACAACTACATTGAATTTTATACCGATGGCTCAAAAACAGCAAGTCATGTTGGAAGTGCAGTAATCCAAGAAAAAAATAAACAGATAATGCGACTACCAGAATGTGCATCGGTTTTTACTGCTGAGTGTTGTGCCATCTTCGTAGCTGTAGAAAAAATAGTAAGAGAGAACATCAAAAAAGCATCATTTACACCAATTCCCCGATTATGCTCAAAGCACTGCACTCCAGAAATGCTGCTGAACCCATAATAGGAAACATCATACATAACATAGTTAAAATCACCAAACAAAAACATAACATTAAATTCTGCTGGGTTCCTAGCCATGTTGGAATTGTGGGTAATGAAAAAGCAGATGTATGCACTGCACAAGCCCGGAATGGCCAAATAAAACAAGTGAACATAGCGAGCGCACAGTGATTGATTGAATTTTATCTACAGTAAACTTAGAAATCAGTGGCAGGCTGCATGGGAAGAGCACGTAAACAACAAATTACATTCTGTGAAGCCCATTTTAGGAGAATGGCAATCATGTAGGCATCAAGAACGTTTTACCGAAGTTATTTTATGTTGGCTCCGCATTGGACACACCCACCTCACGCACAACTTTCTGCTAGCCAAGCAAGACAAACCTCTCTGTGAAATGTGGTGCTGAACTCACAGTGAACCACATTTTAATTTCATGTAAACCACCTTTTTTTTAGCTGCTTCCTGAGAAAACGCTGCGCGAAGGCAAACCATTACGAAGGCGGCAAGAAGTCAGGGCAATGATTGACCGTGCTGCTTTGTTGTAACGCTGCAGGTATACGGAGGAGCTGATGCCACGGGTGGTCGGGAGCTCTGTGAAACCACGCTGCATCAAAGGCGCTGCGTAGCCTTCTGGATGACTATGTGGATAACAAAGAAGGCTAGATGATGACTGAGTTGTTTCAAGCCTGGCTTTTGTAGGAGGAGGAAAAGATGTGACTGGGGAACCGAAAGACTGCCCTCGTTATCGACAACTATGCCGCACATAACAAGACCCCGGTGTTAGAAGACGTGAATGGAATTGTTTATTTGCCACCGAGCTGCACCTCCCTGTTGCAGCCGTTTGATCAAGGCATAATATGATCTGTTTCGGCACCCTATGTACTGCACAAGGATGCTGCAGATAATACTGCTAAACTTCGAGCACAAGGTTGAGCTGTTACCTAAGCTAAATGTTCTCGAAGCCATTGAAATGATTACGAGCCCTTGGAGGACCGTGTCACCAGAGCTCGTGCGTAATTGCTGGCGGAAGGTTTGATTTTTTAGAGCTCAGGACAGTGCTAGCAAATCGCTTGACAAGCGTGCTGATGACAGCGACTGTCCCAGACCTGCTGTACAGCTCCAGGGATCAATCAACCCCTACGCCGCTTCTTGCAACACAGAAACAGGTGTGACCGCTGACGATTATGTCGCGGTTGGCGACGACATGATGATATGCTCGGAAATGACGACTGATGACATCATCGAAGCCATCAAAGACGGGAAGGAGGCGAAGGCTGACGAATACAGCAGTGCTGAAGAGCCCGCAGGCGAAAGAAAAATTGACAATGGAGGCAATACCGGCATTCCAGGCACTGGAGCTGTACATTGCGTCGCCCCAGGATTCGCCGAGGCGTACGGCGTGAACCTCGATGTCATAAGATCGTCTGCAGTTGCAGATTCCATCACACAAAGTGTCCAAAAGAAATTTAGCGACTTCTTTCCCATTAAGGATCGCTCCAATTCACTTTAAACCGAGGTTTCATTTCGCGGAACATGCTTAGCTTGATGTGTTGCGTACAATACGGTGCCCGACCTTTACGACGAAGTGACCTGTATAACAAAGGACTTTGGGGGTCGTGAGCGCTTCGTTATTGAGACGTTCGACTGTATAAGCGTCGTCTGTCTGGAGCCCATTCCTAAGTTGTACGAAGCGATCCTGAATAGCGCTGGCCTTTTCACTGCCACTTCTGCTCGCACCCCTGAATTTCTCGATTTTCCGGGGACACCATTGCCGTTTCCAAAATTGTTACGCTGCCCACGACATTCTAACGACGGAAATGCACCCACGGAATGCGCATTCACCCATGTTTTGCATACAAAATGCGCAGAGATTCGGCGAGTGATGGTAATCGCACGGCACTATCATACCAACCGCTGGTTTCAAGTGCAGTTTTCTTAGACATCACTTTTAATTGCGACGCAAGTGTGGAATATTGTAAGATACTATTATGAACGTATTGATGGTAACGGTCAAACCTTCCGATTCGTAGCATAATGTTGGCCGCCGCGGTGGCTCAGTATGGTGCTCGGCTGCTGACCCGGAAGACGCGGGTTCGATCCCGGCCGCGGCGGTCGAATTTCGATGGAGGCGAAATTCTAGAGGACCGTGTACTGTGCGATGTCAGTGTACGTTAAAGAACACGAGGTGGTCGAAATTTCCGGAGCCCTTCACTACGGCGTCTCTTATAGCCTGAGTCGCTTTGGGACGTTAATCCCCATGAACGAAACCAAACCAAGCGTAATGTTGCTTTTAAAATTTGGCCTGCACTGGCACGGAGTAGACAATAGTGTGATAGAAAAACAGTGGGGTTCATTTCTGAGAATAAATAGCAAAACCCCCAAGCGTACGGAAGAGGGATTTGCGTATGCATTTATTGCTGTTATGCAATCTTACGATATGCGAAAAAAATTGGATTAATGAAAAACAAGCTGTCGAAAAAATTGCGCCTGGCCAGAATTTCTGGGTGTGTTATCGTGAGACTGCAATATAGTAAACATATGCGTCATCTCGAGAGGTTTAACATGAATATGCTTGGTTACTGCTGATATTGGTTTTATTGGTTCCATCCGCGGTTTCTTTCCTTGTGTTTTGTTTCTCATGTTGAGGTATATACCGCATTACTACAATAAAACCAGGAGTTGATAGTCAGCGCCCGTGTCATGCCCCTTTTGCTCTGCGCTGTTTCTTCATTATCCACCTGAACGAACTGGACCAGCTGAACTATCTAGTGGGATTTATTCCTCATGTTTTATACCTGGAGCTTTAAAATTCAAAACTCCCATCAATACTCCCATCAATTCAATACTCGAATCATTAATGCAACGGGCCATGTTTTGAGACATTGTACGAAGAGTTTTTTACATCAATGGATCCCGCCTCGTTCCACGAAGTCCATTGTTAGTATTCTAGCCGCAGGTATTGCTTCCTGCGAAATGTGCAATGCCTACGTTTTCTAAATTTGGGTTAGAAAACAAATTTAAGGGATTATTTTTGGCGCCAGCGACGCAAATTTTTGTTTTTTGGTCCCTCACCTGTGAGTTCTTTTCTGTAGCTAGACCCAAAACTTCGTACAAGACACCGGCGGGACGCACCGTAGAAGCTCCTGCCTGTTCTCATTTGCTGTCACAGTTAACTAATATGGGGCAGGAAAATCTCAAGGAATGTCCACAGCACTCACGAAATCCGGATCGGTGGCCGGCGCAGCAAGCCGGATGGCACGCACGGGGCCACCTTGGCACACGGCAGTGCTTGTTCCCGGTCCCGTTGCGACGCCAGCGCCACGTAGGGAACGGGTGCGTGCCTGCGCCTCCGGTCTCCCAGCCGGCGCTGTATATAGCTCTCTACTGCTAGATTTGATGTCAGCGGGCACATATACGTCTTACTGCCGGTGACTCGGTGACTGCTGATGGAGAAGACGCTCCATGGTGTGGCTTCTTTTCCGGGCATGTCCCATCGACGGGGACGGCGGCTCATGCTCACGACGCCTTTCGCATACGAACAAAAACGACCTGGAAATTTGAACAGACCCACATGAATGCACTCTAACAATTGAGCTCATCTGCTGGCAGAGCTAATGAGCTTTCTTTAATTTAAAGCACCGTTCAAGGCAAACAAAGGTTCAACCTTGACTGGTAGGATAGCGTTTCGGGATAACGAGTTAGTCACAACAAAAAACAGAGCTTTGGTATAAGCTATAGGAATAACGTCGAAGTCAAGAGGCCACAGGAAAGAAGCCAGAGTGTGAACGCTGTGCTGGGTATACAAAAAAAAAAGAATGAAGTGCACTGTGTGGTGCTTTGAAAAGGACGCATAGAGTGCTGTGTGATCAGTATGAATGCGGACTGTACGGGACGAATGGCGCTAAAAACGGAGACGGACCGATCGAGGCACACCGCTGGCTGGCTATGCGACTGGCCGCACGGTCTGAGCAGCGACAGGTGGGCATTGAGTCCAAATGCAGGTGCATGTATTTTTTTTTTCTTCATGCAATACACGCTATTCCCGCATCGGCACCGGCCCGATTTTAATTCCATTCCAGAGTTTCCGCCGCGGCCGTAGAAATAAAACGTGCCGCGGGGTGCCCCGTGTCCGATCCAGGCGGCCGTGTTTCCCGCTCGGCCGATGGCATACTGAGTTTACGCGCCTGCATGACCAGACCATGTCGGGCGCACTCAGCGTGGATAAGAATAACCTCCGCAGGCGCATCTTTTCGGTTTCGCTGCGCCTCGGAAAAATCCCAGTGCCATCATGCAGATGAGGTTCCAAATATAAAGTTTTAGCGTAACGCGATCCACCAGCGCGATTCGGTTGCGCGAGGAAAACCTCAGGAAAACCAGCGTTCTTTAAATTTTATTAAGCGCTGTCGCCTTCCATGAGCCCCTGAAAGCAAATCCCTGATCTGGATCGTTGTCCTGGGGTTTGCACACCAACGGGTACCCTAGGCCACAGAAAAAAATTAATTACCCGGAACATTAATTACCGTTAAGAAAAAAAATGGCTGGTGGTTTAGAATCGCTGGACAGAATTTTGTGGGAAAGCACGGTATTTTACAGGTCGACACCACCGCCACCGACCTCAAAGCGCGATTGAGGTGTCCATTGACACATTGAGCCCCATATGCAGCTTCCCTTTCCTCAAAATCAATTATTCAAAACCCTCCATTGGTTCTGAAAAATGAAAAGGCGCATAACTGCCTCAATTTGCAGGTGAACGGTACCACACACCCACAGTGCGATTGAGATGTCCACTGACCCAGTTGCCCAGCCATTTCGCGGAGGTGACGCAAGGCCATACTGCACATGCGCGAGCAGGGCGCACAGCTGGCGTGTCGCCACCGCGCTCGCTAGTTGCGCATGCGCAGCAGCGGCGCATAGCTAGTGTCACAAAATTCGGCGCATTTTTGAAACAAAGAAAAACCGCCGCGCGCACGGCGTCTCGCCGGCGCGAGCCAAACGGGGGAGAAGGAAAACCCCCGCTGTGCGCGTGGCTCCCTCTCCCCTCCACCACCGCTCACCGACAGGGCGTGCGCCGGGGGAATGAGTCATCCATGCCGAAAATTTATCTGGAACATCCGAGTCGCTTCTACCGCTGACGGGTAATGACGGGGGCAAAAGGGCGCAGCCTTGCGTGCACTAAGACACGTCCCCCTCCTCTGCACTCGCACGTCGGCGACGGCGCCACGCCAGAACACGCTCGAAACTTCGAGATGCGACCCCCGTACTCTGACCAATGGGGATGCGCGGCGGGCGAGAGAAAGGAAGGGAAACTATACGGGAGATACTGCGTGTATGTGCGCACCTACTTTGGCGCGTACAACAAACAGACGGGAGAGCGATCCTATAAAAGAAGTACTACGTTGACCGCTGTGAAGTCAGTCAGGACCGCCGTTTAAGCTTCATCGAAGCGCGCCCGTTCGACTCCCAGGAAAACACCACTCGGCCAGCATCGGACCAACGAGGCAACGTTCGCCAGTCTGCGGGACGGCATCGTCGCGGAACTCTGGTCGTCGGACTGCCGCAGTGCCCGGTGAACAAATTGTGTTTTGTTTGTTTACCTCTCTCTCGTGTGTTAGTGCACTTTAGGTGCAATGTTGCCTTTGTATTTTAGTCTCTCTCTCGAGTTTAACTCTGCACGAGTTGCATTGTTTGATAATCACTTTGTATGTGTTTGTACTAGTGATTGTGAAATCCTCTGTATCGTCTCTTTGCTGTATAAACTGTTTTGTTTGTGAACCTTTGGCTCCGACCCATTCTCTGGCTTGCGACCGGCGAAAGCTGGGCACCGAACGCCCAAAAACCTCTTGTCACTTGGTAGCTGGTCTCCGCTGAGCTTGCCACGCTGAGTCGAGGGCATCTCCTTTGAGTCCGAGACCGCTACCCCCACACGCTCTAAGGGTGTCTGGGAACTTCCCACGTAAAAGTGCTCGAAGTGTGGGTGACAACCAGCATGCCGGGGCCGCCGCCGCGCGCTCTCCATCGCTTCTCTCTCTCTTCTATCTCCCTCCTTGTTGCATACGCAATCCACAGGTTTAACCAGAGCTAAACTACTGCCAATTTTTAGCTCACATTCGAAGAAACTCCAGGGAACATCGTCACGCACTGAAGGAGAACACGAAGCCGAACCAGAAGAATATCAGACCGAACCTGAAATAAAATGAACACGAACTCGTGCGAAACACTCCTGACTTTTCCGTCCGAATGGAAGGGACCAGAAAAAAAAAACTGCGATGTGAAGCGCCGGCAGTGCAAAAGATCAGCACTTTGAAAGGCGCGCTGTCGGCCGCCATCCATCCATCCAGCGCGCCTCTCAATGTGGTGACGCATGAACACGTAGTGCGCGGGCCGCGGGCGAATGGACCGTGGTGTGAATCGGCCTTTACCGCCGCATTATGGCACTCTATCACCGCAGCATTTTCCGCTGAGCATTGCGCATCGTTGTCTTCATGCTTAATCGCAAATTGTGGGTCTCAAATTCCGAAGCGACAAAGGGGCAATATGGGACCCCGTATAGTGGAGGGCTGCGGATTAATTTAGACCTCCTGTGGTTCAATAACATGCGCTGATATCGCGGATCACACGGGCGCCCTTCGCATATCGCCTCGTTCGAAACGCGGCTACTGCGGCCGGGTATATTTTATCCGTTCGTTCTGCGCCGCGAATTCTTGCGACGACCGCTAAGAGAAAGTTTGGTTTTGATGAAAGGAGAGGCGCGGCATCTTATGTACTCTTCAGTGTACAGCTCACGCGTTGTGGAGAATTACATGAAGAACGGAGTGGAAGAAGAATAAAGGGAGGAATGAAGTATACGAAGTGCAGGAGAAAGATTTGGACCACTTATGGTTCTACTGCACAACCGACACCATAAGTAGCGTCGACGGATCAATCGGCGAAGCGGCGGCGGCGGCGTCCGCCCGAGCCGAAGCTCCCAGCGTTCTGTACGTGCTGGCGCCACCCGGTCTTCTTCGGCACGTGGCGAGCGCTGGTCACGCGAGTCGCCACACACAAAAAGCGGGGAAGGAAGCCGCCGATCGCGCTTGAGGTCGCAAAAAAGGGGCCAAAAACAAAAATGGTTAATGTCGGCGCCTATTCAAGACTTCATTGCGGGTACCAACTTTTATGAGCAGTTATATAATACGTTACGCTTTTCCTGCGCTGCACTTCAAGGTTAGATATACTCTAGACGACGAGATAGACTATGAAATTATCCAGTCTGCCTCACTGCATGCTGGGGGGCGACGCTGCGAAGGAAGCAGTCCAATGTAAAAAGAGCACTCAGTATCGACCAGCCGAACGCGAAGTGCCTTTTCAAAGCGGTCTGCAGCGCCCCCGGTTCTTTTCCTTCCCGTCTCTGAAAACACTCAGCTTCAGGCAGCTCAGGCGCAATGCGCTCTGTGCTAAAGGCTCAAGCCGATCGACTGTCATGCGTAGTGAAACAAAGCACTGCATCACAGTGAGATGGTGAGGGTGGCGTTCGAACTCGCGGTGCGAGAAAGCAAGACTTCGAAAGTTTGCCTGTGGGGAATGCTGAAAAGCCAGCACTAACGCTCCGGACAGCGGAGAATTGAGAAACGGTGCTCACCTTGTACGGCTATGTCGTCGCAGTCACCGCTGCAGGACCACAAAGAAGGGAAATGCTCCTCACCAAAACAGAGTATTGGCTCTTTCATGGCGGTTGCAGAAAGACGGCCGCAGCGATCGGGTCAAGAAACGGGGACACGCTGTCAACTCAGGTGTGTGGGCGATTCCTCTGCGCGGGGACGCACAGGCAGTGACTCAAGGCAGGTCTTTGTATGAAAAGGTTTAATCTCACATCAGGGGGGCCGGTCGTCGTCGTGGGGCAGCGGGGTCAGGTGGTCCTCTGGCAGGGCTGGTCCAAGAGAGAGAGAACCAGCCTTCGCTGTCGCGCCTTAAGAAGGCTTTCTCCTAGCCTCGCTCCCCCCGCCCCAGCACTCGGGAAGAAGGGGTCCGAGGCTACCCGCGGTGAGCGGCGCGAGATTTGACCTGCCCGCGAGCAGACCCTACATCTCCCCCCCCCCCCTCAAACGTCCGTCCCGGGGTCCGCCAGTATGCGTTCGATGACCTCCGGGTCCGGGTCCATAGAGTCGTCGCAGGGGGGAGGGGTGCTCACCGGGGGGCCGCTCACCGCTAGCTGGATGGGCTCCTCACGAGCCGCCTGGGGGAGCGAGGCGCCTGGCTCCACTGGGGGCCCTGCCGGCAGCGCCCTCCAAAGCTCCTCGGCCGCCGGGGACAGCAGGTCTGGGCGGCTGGACTGGAGGATGCGGAGGGCCGCCTCCTCCGGGCTGCCCCTCTGCAGTGGCGCAGCGGGGGAAGGTGCTGCAGCCGCCAAGCGCTTTTCCGCCGCCTCCCTGCGCGCTCTATGCAGCGCACCGGCCTCGTGGCGGGGGCGGTGCACAACAAGTGTGCCGCAGAGGGAACACAGGCCGGCTCGCTCCTCGTCATTAAACACGGCCGGGGGCTCCTGGTCCCTCTCCTCCAGGGTAAGGCTGCGGAAAGGCAGCGGCACTTCCTGGAGGTCACCGCCGCGAAGGGGCTGCGCCTGGTCCCGCCACCTGGACCGCGCGCAGTAAGAGATGGCCGCTCCATTGGCGACCGTGGTCCAGGTGGCCACGTGCCGCAGGACCCTGGGCCGCTTGGGTTGCGGCTGCTCGGCGGCCGAAGCGCCGGCTGGGTGCTGAGGGGGGCCCTGCGCCTGGTCGTCACTGGCCCTCTTGCGTTGTCCTGCACCACTGGGAGGTTCTCTCCAGTGGTCAGGCGCGCGGTTAGACTGGCGGTGGGGGCCACCGCGGCCGTGGAACCGGCGCCACTCGCGTGGACACTGCCGCCGGCCGGGTGGCGCGCCTTGATGGCGGCCACCGTTCGACGGTGGTCTGCCATCCCTTCCGGAGTCCGAGCCCCGGGTGTCGGTCCGCTGGAGCTTCCTAGAAGGCATATTGAGAGGGCGAGAGCATTGCGAGTGATAATTGATCGAGAGACACGGGTGCTACCTGGTCCTCAGGTTGTAGCGTCGGTTGCGAACCGCACCGCTACCTGCTCGTCCTCCCAGGGGTGAGATCGCCGCGTCGCGCTGATTTTCCACCGCTTCGCAGCCATCGTCCTTGCGAAGGTGGAAAGCCTTCAAATCAGCGACATGCACCGGACCGGCGGTTTCGCCGTTTGTCAACAACCGCAGCTGGTAGGTGAGCGGCCGTAACTTCGTACGGCCCAGCCCACTTGTGCGCTAGCGACGCGGCGAAACCGCGCGCTGCGTTACTAAGTGGGTGCGTTCTCTTGAGTACTAAGTCGCCCGTGTTGAAAACGACGTGACGGCGACCTTTGTTGTACTGATCCGCCTGCTCCATGCGCGCGACATCGAGGTTTTCGCGGGCTGCTCGCTGCGCTGCCTCCAGGCGCTCCCGGAGCCTCTCCGCGTACTGCGAAAGCGGAGGGGGCGCAGGCCCCGCCGCGTCGAGTAGGGCATTCTCTAGCGGGAAAGCGATCTCTCTCCCAAAATTCAAGTAAGCGGGTGTAATACCCACTGACCTGTTCACGGTTGTCCTTGTAGCGAACGCCAGTTCGGACAGCCGCGCGTCCCAATCTCTGTGCTGCTCGGTTGTCGCGACCAGCATGCTCTTCAGATTTCGATTCACCCGCTCGGTTATGTTGCTCTGAGCGTGGTAGGGACTCGTTCTCCTGTGGCGGATTTGAAGCGCCCGACAAGAGTCTACAAAGACTTTGCTTGTGAAATAAGAAGCATTGTCTGTAATCAGGTCGGAAGGGAAACCGAAACGAGTGAAAGTCTCCAACAGTTTTTCCCAAATTCGTTCCGACACAAGCTTCCTAAAGGGGAAAACCTCAACCCACTTGGAATAGTGGTCCGTTATTACCAGGATGAATTGGTTTCCGCGCGCGGACCGAGGGAGGGGTCCCATGATATCGCACGCGACCACTTGCCACGGGTAGTTGCTAACTACCGCCTTCATCATGCCAGCGGGCTTGCCCGCCCGAGGCTTGGCTAGCTGGCATACCGGGCAGGTACGGGCGTATCCCAGCAAATCCTTTCTCATGCCTGGCCAGGTCGCGACACGGCATAACTTGTCGTAAGTCTTACTGCCGCTGCCATGGCCTGCCAGCGCTGAGTCATGGAAGTACTGCAGGAACCGTTTCCGCAACCTTCTCGGGACCACGACTCGGAAAGGGGATGCTATCGCCTCTTCCTCGTCAAGTTGGGGAATATAGCGGAGCAGCAAGCCATCATCGCCCAGCAGATACGCGTCGTACTTGCCCTCAGCGTTCCCGGTGCAAGCTGCGCTGCTCGCAAGCTCCTTCAGCACCCGCTGGCAAAGACCGTCTGCTTTCTGGGCCTCGATCAGCTCTTCTCTACTGACCGCTACTCCCCAAGACAGATTTCTTTCTGCCTCGCTCCTAGGCAGGCGAGCGGTCGCTGCCACGAGCTGCTGTGTTTCCCTTCCCTCACAGCACCGTGCGGGACCTTTGTCCGTCTCCTCTTTCTCCAAACCGGGCGCGACACTCCCGTCCGCCCTCTCCTCCTCTCCAACAGCGGTGACGCCGCTTTTTACAAAACTGGGCTGCGCCTCTGAAGCGCTTCCGCCAGCGTTCCACGGTGCGCGCGATAAAGCATCGGCCACCTTGTTCAAGCTGCCCCGGCGGTACTCGATGGCGTACGCGTAACGCTGCAACGTCAGCGCCCATCTCGCGAGTCTGCCTGCGGGGTTCTTGAGCCTCTTTAACCAAGACAATGCCTGATGATCTGTCTGCACGGTGAAGACCGCTCCGTCTAGGTACATGTCGAACTTCGACAATGCGAACATGATCGCCAGGCATTCCTTTTCGGTCACGGAGTAATTCCGCTCCGCCGATGTGAGCGTGCGACTAGCGAACGCGACAGGGCGCAGTTTGCCCTCGTGTTCCTGTAACAAAACAGCTCCAACACCGTAGTCACTAGCGTCTGTCTGCAAGACAAACTGCTTGTTCAGGTCGGGGAGGCGCAGACTAGCGGTATTCGCTATCGCGCGAGCCAAGGCAACAAATGCGTCACTCTGTTCCTTGCCCCAGACCCACTTCGAGCCTTTACGCAACAGCAGGTTCAGCGGCCTTGCAAGCTCCGAACAGCGCGGGATGAATTGCCTGTAGAACGCAACCATCCCCAAAACCCTCTGCAAGCTTTTCACATCCATGGGGCAGGGGTAGTTCAGAATTGCCTGCAGTTTGTCATCATTCGGTCTCAGTGTGCCATCATCCACGACAAAGCCCAAGAGGTTCACTCTCTTCGATGCCAACTGCACTTTATTTGGATTAATGGTTAGACCGGCACGTCTCATTCTATCGAGAACGGAATTCAGGTGAATGAGGTGCTCCTCGAACGACTGTGAGAATATCACAACGTCGTCGAGGTACGCCATGGCGTAGTTGAGCCTTGCATCGCCCAGCACGATGTCCATCAGTCGCATGAACGTGCTCGGGGCGTTAGACAAACCAAACGGGAGTCGAGTAAATTCGAAGAGCCCGCGGTGGCAGGTGAATGCGGTTTTCTCAATGTCACCTTCGGCCACCTCAATCTGCAGGTACCCTCTGCTTGCATCTAGGACTGTGAAGAACCTCGCGTTCCCTAACGCGTACATCACAGCCTCGATCGACTGAAAAGGGTACGCAACCGTAGGCGTCAGTGAGTTGAGCTTACGATAATCAACACACAGCCTGACCGATCCATCTTTCTTCGGCGCTAGAACCACTGGTGACGCCCAGGGACTTTGTGAGGGTCTCACCGCACCGGTGTCAATCATCTCGTCAAGGGCACAGTCGAGAAGCTGCCTCTTATGCGCACTTAACGGCCTCGGGTTACACCTGAAAGGGCGCGTATCACCCGTCTGAATCTCGTGCTGAAGCAGGTCGGTTCTGCCCGGTTTCTCCGTGAAGCAATCCGAAAACGGGAGTAAAGTTTCCGCGAGCCTTCGGCGCTGACTACTGGGTCCTGAGAAAGACGCAATAATCGCTTCTAACGGGCCACCGTCTCTCAGCATCTCGAGGGAGCTCCCCTGCCTTTCTGTCGCACAGGTGTGGACACCCACCTTTTGTGCAGGACAGCCGGGCAAGGATGCGCTTTCGAAGGGAATGAGGGGGGCGAGCTGGCTGTAACGATAGCCATTCTCCCCCATGTCGAGCACAATGCCTTCGCTCGAGAGAAAATCCCTTCCCAGAATTACTGGTATCGACAAGCCAGGCAGATAGACGGAGCGATGTCTCCGCTTTCTGCCGTCAAAGCGCATCGTAAGACGCACTGCTCCCTTTGCCTTTGCCGCCCCAGCTGCTAAGCTTAACGGGGTTTCGGCCGGTCTGACACGGATGTTACCTATCCGGCAGGCCTCGTACACCTCGTCACCGACCAGTGACAGCGTTGAGCCCGTGTCTACGAGTGCAGAGTAGCATCGACCCGCTAACCGCACTAGCATAAATGGGCTTGAGCGAGGAACGACTCCCTGAGCTCTACAGGCGAGCGGGACAAAGGCCTCCCCGTCGCCGGCGCGGGAGTTCTTTTCCTGACTAGCGCCTTGACAACCATGAAATTCTCCCGCTGACGGTGAAAGGCCGGTGCCACCAGACATCACCGCCAGCGTCTGGCGTTTCCCTGCATACGCCTAGCTTGGCACTCGCGTGCCATGTGGCCGGGCTGGTTGCAATTCCAGCAAAGGCGGTCGTTCACCCGCCGCGTGGACGGAGGACCCCTCGTTCCACGAAGCGGTTCGGGACGACTCTCCCCTTTCTCCGCGCCTTCCTGACGCTCGCTCGGCGCGCGGCCTGTGAGGCCGGCACGACGCCGCTGCTCGAATGCGTACGGGTCCAGCGCTCGAGGGACAACAGGGGGTTCCGCCTGCCTTTCCACGGCCATTACCTCGGCGCGCCGAGCCCTCATCGCGCATTCTCGGCCTCCATCCCATGCGCATCCCGGTTCTAGCGATTCGGCCGGCCTGGGGGGCGGCCGGTAGCGCAGTTCGTCCAGTAAATCCGCCTGCACGGTTTTGGCCTCCTGCGCTAGGGCCTCGAGGTTTGTAAAACTGCGGCCCCGCAGATACGGCTTGAAGCGTGGATGGCACTGCCTGATCACACGCGCAACCTGATCTCGGTCGGTTGCCGTCGGATCTGCCCTCTTGTACAGCTCTTGCATTGCGCGTACGTACTCGAGGAGGCTTTCCTCTGGGTGTTGGGTGCGCAACGCGAGCTCCTCCAGCATCCGGCGCTCATAATCAGGCGGCAAGAACTCGGCGCGGAAACGGTCTTTGAAGTCCGCCACCGACTGGAAAATCGGCTGGCAGCGCCTCCATCGCGCCGCGCTCTCGACGAGTGCTACAGGCAGGACCTGCCCTAGCATTACGTCATCTGGGGCGCCCAGAGCCGTCTGGTAGTCCTCGAGTTGTTGTAAAAACTCGTGGACTGATTTCGCGTCCGTGTACCCGGAAAAGGAGGTGACCTCCATATTTATCCGCGGGCGCGATGTTGTCGCCGATGCTACCGATGCTGCGGCCTGGCTCGCGCCAGCCACCGTACCGAGCTGACGGGCTAATGCGGCAAATATCTCAGTCACCTGCCCTATTACGGCCGCCGCGTCGGCCGTCTCACTACCGGCTGCCCCGCCATCCAAAGCCGTGGCTGAAACATCCTTTTTGGGAGGCATAGTTCGCGCTAACTGTCCGGCCGCACCGGCTAACTGCTCATGGCAACAAGAACATTCATATACACAACAATCTATCTACAAACACACGGAAATACTCAACAGAAAACGCCCGAAAACTACATAAATAACACAAAACCCCTAACAAATTTACAACACTATACAAGTCGCTACCCCGCGAACATTCCGCCGCCTGACCCGCTCCTTAACCCTAGCGGTCCGGCGTGGCCCCGAACAAAGAGGGCCTGCCACGAGTCTGGCTGCACGTCCCAAAATCGGCAGAGAAATCGTCCACAAAGTGTTAATTAAAGCCGCACGCTGGGCGCCATTATTTGTGGGCGATTCCTCTGCGCGGGGACGCACCGGCAGTGACTCGAGGCAGGTCTTTGTATGAAAAGGTTTAATCTCACATCAGGGGGGCCGGTCGTCGTCGTGGGGCACCGGGGTCAGGTCGTCCTCTGGCAGGGCTGGTCCAAGAGAGAGAGAACCAGCCTTCGCTGTCGCGCCTTAAGAAGGCTTTCTCCTAGCCTCGCTCCCCCCGCCCCAGCACTCGGGAAGAAGGGGTCCGAGGCTACCCGCGGTGAGCGGCGCGAGATTTGACCTGCCCGCGAGCAGACCCTACAGGTGATGCACGCGCTCCGTGGCCACGCGCGACTCTGCCTCTTTTCATTATTCCTTAAGCTTGCAAGCTGGGAACACAAGCTCGCTTTATTTCATTATCATAATTCTGCGTGCCTAATATCTTTATTTGCAACATTTTCATACGGCAACCCTGGCTGATGTGCTAACACGACTGTAATGCACTCACGGCGTGATGATGATGATTGAGACTGATGTAGGATGCCCCCTCCTCCCTGGCCCTGGCACGCTGGCCTAGGGGCCGATGGCCGGGACCTCCGCGACTTAAGAGTGGCGAAGATACGTTGGATCTTCGCGGCTTCAGCAGCCAGTCGGACAGCTCGTTGCTTTTCGGCAGGGGCCACACTCCGCAGCAGGGCCCCCACGCTTCTCTACTTTCAATGTTGACCCCAGCGCCCAGGGATCCGGGGCATTACCAAATTATATGGTCGCGGGTCCCCCTCTCTCCACAGGTCTTACATTTATTACCTTACCTGTCGCCTACCTTGGTGCGAAAAAACCGGAAGGGGTTTGAAAAATTTTTGGCCTATAATTGTGGCCAGGCGACGGCCTCTTTATTGTTGGCTCCGGTGGAGGCACTAGACGTCTTCCTAACCTAAAGGTCTGCCAGGAGATGAACAAACGCACGCTTGCTAACACTCACGGCGTGTTTGGCGTGGTGACGTTATGTATTCATACCAGACCCTGCTCAACGTTTTAATTCAAGGGTTTTCAGCCCTTTTTTCTTCTCCGCTAACGCTACTGCCTACATGAAATGACGTCATACCCTCGACGATTCCTCGCACCTCAGCTACGGGGAGCGACGGCTGCAGAAGCCGGGCCGCTGTACGGCGTTGCCAGAACGATGGTTCGTCGGTAGTGGTGCTGCGTGCGCTTATCGCTCGTTGCCGCGGGTTTCGCTCTGCAGCGGCCGGGGAGCCAGAATTACTGGCACTGTAGCCCCAACGAGAATCGCGTTAGTGAAATTTTAAAGGTTAATGCAGGTATTTTTTGCGTGCAATGGCCGTTTTCGCCTGCTGCAACTCGGCGCAGTTGCGCCGCCAATCAATGCCACTTGAGCTTGAATATCTGCCCAGTACAGGAGGCGCCCTTCTGAGCCTTAACGCCGCCTTCCATCTGCCTGCGTATGTTCATATGGACCGGCTGCCTGATCGGCTTCCTCTATCAGACCAGCTCCATGCTGTCTGTTCTTCGAGAATCCGTTCTAGGCGTCATTCGTCGAAGACGTCCGCAAGAATCTACTCGTCCCGGCTGCCACTATATATCTGGACCGGTGGTGAGCTTGACAACTTCCCCACCGGGACACTAAAATAAAATATTACTAGGGCGTTTCAGCATGCCGTTCATATCCGGTCCTAGATGAGCACGTAGTACAGGAGACAAATGTTTCTAATTCACGCTAGCGGCATCGAGGGCGTAAAAGCTTTGTTGTCGGCCGGCAAGATACCTTTCTCCCCGATGGTACTCACGGGCAAAGCTGCAGGCACGGACGGTAACACACCTCTAGAACGTTCCGCTTTTCTCTTTTCTTCTCGAGGCTCCCCTGTGGCGGACTTTAAGCACCAAGGCGCGCATTTGTGCCTGACCCCACTGAGCTGTCCTTTGCGAAAAAGTGCGCCCAGGGTTGGATGGATAAATCTGAGCCGTGATTCAGAATGCGCAGTGGCGAATGTTCTACTCCGGTCGTTCCGCCCTATCCGGAGTACCATTGCCCTGCTTCTTGGGATCTCTTTGGATGGTAGCGTCCAGAGGTTGTGCGTTTAATAGGCCTTTCAGAGGAATTTCCCTTTAGTTTTTGCTATGATGTCATATCCGCTACCAAGTGCATCACGAAAGGGAACTGCGAGCTCCGCGGGCAGACTTCTCATGTTAGGGCAAATGCTCTCGCATTTACACCTCAGAATTCCTTAAGTGCCCCCCCCCCCACCTTAATTTTCAAATCGATACGTCACCGTTGTTGACCATACAGGAAGACGGGGGATGTGTCCGGTGCTTGCCTCTCAGCGGTGGAGAACAAAAACTCGCCTAATGCAAAATTTTACACGTCACTCATTCCCATTGCCAGGCATTGCAACTTTGTTATCTGTGACATCCGATAACGCGATTACACCTGGTGCTATAGCTGTTCCGTAGTTAGTAAGCTGGGTAGATAAAGTAAATACAAACTTATCAACTTTCTGCTAGAAAACAGCCAACAAACGGGTGCCACGCTGAAAGGAACACACAGCCTTATGCGAGTGTGCTCCTTTCTGCGTGGCGTCCGTTTGTGTGCCGTCTTCTAGTACGTCACACTAACTAGCCCGCACTGAAGCCCTCCTTATCAAGTTTCCTTTATGTGCGCTTTCTCCGGAAACAGTGGCTACAGGACTGCCGTAACTTACCATTTGATGTAATGGGCAGACGTTGTTTGAAACGACAATTGTTTCAGTACTCTCCGGCTGTAGAGATGGCCTTCTTTGTCAGTTGAAAAAGTTTTATGCTCTTCACGGTTGTCATCAACATGGCCGAGTTCTCTAGAAAAATGCTGTGCATGTGGTATCAGTGTTTTGATTTGTACAAGCTTAAAGCAGGTGGTAGAAAAAAAAATTAACACTTGAGAATATATAGTTAATGAAACCTGTGTTGACTTAACAATGACAGCTTAAACGTCACGCATGATTTTAACGAATAATATGTAAGCGGGAAACATTTCGTTGTGAAGGGCATCATTCCAGAAGCAAAAATGAAAATCTCTTTATGCAAAATGGTTTATAGGTTCCCACCGGATGCTAGGTGAAGAAAAAAGAATGTAAGGGACCATTTATAGATAGTTTCCATTTTGAAGTGAGCCTATGAAGGGATGGAAAGAATGCATTGAACTGGAGCGACTGGTCACCAATACCAAGGTATCAATCAGACTCGGGTAATAAATGAAGCTCGATACAGGGACCACGATAACTTCTCCAGTTCAACAATTTTCGAGACTACAGAAGTGACTAATCAAAACGTGGATGATTTATTCTGCGAATTAAATTGGCGAATACAGGTTCTACATCAAACGTGCGTCTAACTAAACACGATTTTTTGCTCAGAAACACAGAAAAGTAATTAATATAAAACAAATTTGATGTTCCTGAGCCGGCCACGCCGGTCGGACACCGTGGAGGAGCTCAACCAGCAGGGCCGAAGTGCTGGCCGAGGTCGTGAGCAGGCAACACCACAACACCGTCGCGCCGTCTGCGGCATGGGAGGCCATGAAGACCCGCAAGCTTGCGGCCGCTAGTCCAGCGGGGCCTGCGGAGGTGTTCTTGCAGGTGCAAGCCTCGGCGTCGCAGGTCCGGGTGCCGAGGGGAACGACGAGCTGCGCAGACGAAGAGAGCTCTTGGGCGCCGGTCGCCAGCTAGGGCTGTTGCCTTCAAGTAAATACCGGCACGCCCAGCACATCTAATTTATTACGTGAACCCCGAGAACCTTGTGTAGATTACCTGCTTTTACGAAGGCACGATTTTAGACCAATGTGGTTTGTGGGGGTTTAATGCCGCAAAGCGACCCAGGTTATTAGGGACGCCGTAGAGAAGGGCGCCGGAAATATCGAGCGCCTGGGGTTCTTTAACGTGGACTGACATCGAATAGTACACAGGCCTCCAGAAGGACATCTGAAAGAGGGCTGCGCGAAAGCTATTCTCTCGAACTCTAATCGAATATGAATAGTGTAGGTAATAAGCAAGTAGAACACGAATTGAATATTTCACGAATATCCGGTACTGCCGAGAGTATTCGTGCGAAACGAATAATTGTGGGACACAGCGAAGCGCTAAGAGCGGCGCTGCGTTAAGGCGCTAAAGC
This sequence comes from Amblyomma mixtum, assembly GCF_055824585.1. NCBI lineage: Eukaryota > Metazoa > Arthropoda > Arachnida > Ixodida > Ixodidae > Amblyomma > Amblyomma mixtum. Next base: position 241,894,043 of record NC_143014.1, read on the forward strand.
TTTAGAGCTTTATAGTTGTAGCTGCTAAAATACGAGACACTGATCTCTAGAAAGGAATACGCGTGACGAAGTCGACGTCGTAGATCGGTGACCTTCATGTCGAACGTATCAGACAATTGCACTTTCATCCTGCTGACGACAGCAAATGAACTAACACATCACACTGCATGAGAGCGGCGAGAGCTCTGTACGAGTCAAGGATTCACAGATTGGGCATTTAAAGGGCCCCTGCCCACCCCATAGTCGCAAACACTCTCTACCTCACTTTGAGCGAGCCTCCTCTCCTTCCATTGCCTCCTCGAAATTTTTCTCTCCCGCTCCTCGTCGAGTAGGCTCGGCAAGGCAAAATCACCCCTTCCTTCTCCGATGTAAGCCGGAGGCGTGGTGTCTGTGGAGTGCGTCACAGGGCTACGTCATGCCCCCCCCCCCCCCTTCAATAGAATTCTTTTCTTGGTTTTTGCTGCTGGGTCTGTTCGAGGGGAGGGGGGGGGGGGGGCGCTGCGGGCGCGCACACTGAACGATCGAGAGGCGCGATCGGCTCGACCACCTAGACTTGTTAGCGAGCGCATCCTTTCATACATCTGTTTGTCATTCCCAGTTAGCGAGCGACTTTTTCATTTTTTTTTAGGCCTCCCCACCGCTTCACGAGCGGAGGGGCGGAAGTCGGTTCTGTTCGAAACACACGGCGAAGTGCGGGCCCGGCAACCGCCCGTTTGCTTTTCTTCTTGTGTGTTTGTGTTCTGTGTGTTTGTGTCTTTTCTCCGCTCCGAAGCCCATGTCGTTCATTGGAGTCAAGGCGTACGCAAGATGCATGAATGATAAGCGGTGTCTGTGCGGAGCGGTCAAGTGGGCGAGCGAGGGAAAGGCTCTGCTGCACTACTAATTAAAACCTTGTTTTGGGGGGCTTGCATAGAAGAAAAAAAACTGAGAAGGGAGCGCGCACGCAGAGCGTCTCGTGACGTGATCACGGCGGGGGGGGGCGAACCAACTCCCTCAGTTTTACTATTTTTTTACTTTTTAAGGCTAGGGTTCAAGGCTGTCGCCGCACGCTCCCTCCGCAGTTTTTTTTTTGTTCCTTCATGCGGGTTTGTAGGCATGAGCCAGAACAGAAGGCGCTGCGGAAAGCGTTGTGCAGACGACGCGACGCCAAGGCTACGCCCAACCTTCTCCCGTCAGTCAGAACGATGCACCAATGGAGTGCCTTTAGCGAAAGTAACCCCCCATGACGTCAACGGGGTTCAGAGTAGTGGGGCGGGCCGTTTTTGTTGAAGGAAAGAACAAGCGGGCTTTGATTTGAATTTTCGCAGCTTTTCGGGGCGCGCATGGATCTAGTATTTTCCAGAGGTTATCTTCGATGCCTCATCTATGCAGTGGGCTTGTTTTTCAAAAATGTCCGGACCCTGGGCAGTGGCCCTTTAAGGGAGGTCTTACAAAACTTGCCTGAACCCTGCTACATAACCTTGAAGGCCATGTGTGAGCATTGTGAACGCCGCCACACGAATGGAGCGCGTCGTGCCGCTGAAACCTGCCTTCCCGTGCATATCCATTGTGACAGCATACTGCGCGGCGCCTGATTGGACCCTGTGAAAACTACGTAAAGCCGTTTAGGAGTTAGGGCCAGAAATTCCAAAACCATTCAAAAACGTGTTTTGCGGCGCCCGAGTGGACCCTGTTTTCGAAACAGTCGTAGAAGAAAACTAGGTAGAACCCTTTTACCAGTTAGCGCCAATTATTCCAAAACTATTCAAAAACTTTAAAACATACTCTCTTCCTTTCGGATAATTTTCTGAATGGACTATTTGATTCGTTCAGCAATTCGAATAGCAGGATATTCAATTCTTTATTCGTGGGTTTCAACAACCATGGGAACACGAGTGCACTGAAAATGATGAGCACGAAGGGCTAGGTAAACGAACAGCCCTCATGACCTCCTACTGACGTAGCGCCAAACAATTAGGGGCCATCCTGTTCCAGCGACTTCCTATAGGCTTGCGCCACAGTGCGAATGAAGTCCAGTCCCTCACGTTTGCGCCTGTATCCGCTAACTTCACAGCGGCCGCTCTATGCGCGATTCCCTGTGATGTGAACGACGTCGGCCCGTTATAGTATGGCGGAACCGGGATCAGAAGATGATGAGGAATTTTTATGGTGCAAGGGAGACTAGCTTTGGCCAAAGAGCGCCACAGCACAATCTGGTTTTCGTGCACTCAAGGTGGACCCTATTTTTCCGACCCCACGTCTTCCGCATACGAGGCGGATGCTCAGACCAGTAGGCCACCGCTGACGTACGAAACCGGAACCGAATCCGGAAGCGGTCCTGGGCCTGAAAGACTACGCGTGATCTGCAAGTGCTTGACAGCTATCGAGGATGTGCTTGAATGTCTGGGGTCGTGCTGTCTACGACCGCTCTGCAGTGGCTGATTGGTGAGGAAGGGATATGTATTGCTATCGTTTTGAATTTAAAGGCGGGTTCTTGCGGAGAGAGTACGATAAATGTTCACCAAAACGCTTCAGTACTACACAGACGAAACGAAGTTAGAATGTCCGACGTAATCTAATTTCCCGCGACGATTCCGTACACGTGTGTGTGGCAGCAATATGTTCCTTCCTCTGCATTAGATTTGACACCATCGCCATTGTACACTCGTCTATCTCTGACGTAATCCTGTTAATTCAGCTTCCGAAATAATTTACGCATTAGCCACTCTTTGAGGCTCCTCTACCGTGCGACGTCAGCGCAGGTTAAGACACCCAAGGTGGTCGTAATTATCCGGAGCCCTCCACTACAACGACCCTCATAGTCTGAGTTGCTTTGGGACGTTCAACCCCATTTACCCTAAAGTTGTCCTCGGCTCGCACGAAGTAGTTCAGGCTGCCATAAAATCGATGGGATGCGTTTGTGACAATAAATAGCAGAAAACTGCATGACTCTTGAGTGCAGATTTGTGGATATGCTGTTATTTTGCAATGTTGCGATATGCGAAAAAATTGCGTTCATGAACAACTTCCCGCTGAAAAAACTGCGCTTTTCCAGAATTCTTGGGTAAGTTATCGCAGGACTGGAATACAGTGCTATGGTGAGCAAAAAAAAAAAAGCTTGGAGGACCATTAATGTTCACCTTTAAGAGGAGAACGCGATGACGTTATCGGGCCGCCGCCGCTAATCGGCAGCCGTGCGGTGGGGGCGGGGGGGTCTTTCCCTCCTGACGAACGGGACCGCACGGCGCCTCGGCACACTCCACAAAGGATGCAAACTTTCCTCCAGACAGACGAGACCTAATGTCGAAGTAGCACCGCATCACAACCTGTCGGCACACCCGGCGGCTTTATACCCCTCTCTCTCTCTTCCCCGATTAGTGATGCCTGAATTGATCTGGTGGAATTACCTAGTTACTAATTAGCATAGTAATAATAAAGTACGCACGCATCAGCACATGCCTTTAAGGCACCCCTACAAGTGAAAGACCACAATGCATTCACCGGGTCCACCTCTATCCCGCTTAAAACGACGAGCACCTGTGGCCGATGGGTAGCTTGCCCGTCTCTCAGTCCAAAGATCGTGGTTTCGAATCCCACGTTATTCACCCCAATTCACTTTTCACCGCAATTGCTCCAACTTGCATATATAAACGTACTTAAGACGTATGCAACCAATTCGAGCACGCTAGTACCAATTTATATCTTTCTCTGGGAGGGTTCCGTGCGTTAATGGAGCAGCATATGTATACTATACGGTAAGCGAGAGTGTGATCTCACTGGGGTACTTAAAATTACCCGTGAGAGGTCACGTAGTTGTGACGTCATAACTAGGTTCATTAGAGCTTTCTCGGCACGCCGACGGCAACGCTGCCACCGGTTTTCTGCGACACGGAGCCTTTAAAGGGCCACTGACCAGGGTCCGGACATTTTTGAAAAACAAGCCCACTGCGTAGATGAGGCATCGATGATAACCTCTGCAAAATACTAGAGCCATGTGCGACCCGAAAAGCCGCGAAAATTCGAATCAAAGCCCGCTCGTTCTTTCCTTCAACAAAAACGGCCCGCCCCACTACTCTGAATCCCGTTGACGTCATGGGGGGTTACTTTCGCTAAAGGCACTCCATTGGTGCATCGTTCTGACTGACGGGAGAAGGTTGGGCGTAGCCTTGGCGTCACGTTGTCTGCACAACGCTTTCCGCAACGCCTTCTGTTCTGGCTCATGCCTACAAACCCGCATGAAGGAACAAAAAAAAAACTGCGGAGGGAGCGTGCGGCGACAGCCTTGAACCCTAGCCTTAAAAAGTAAAAAAATAGTAAAACTGAGGGAGTTGGTTCGCCCCCCCCGCCGTGATCACGTCACGAGACGCTCTGCGTGCGCGCTCCCTTCTCAGTTTTTTTTCTTCTATGCAAGCCCCCCAAAACAAGGTTTTAATTAGTAGTGCAGCAGAGCCTTTCCCTCGCTCGCCCACTTGACCACTCCACACAGACACCGCATATCCTTCATGCATCTTGCGTACGCCTTGACTCCAATGAACGACATGGGCTTCGGAGCGGAGAGAAGACACAAACACACAGAACACAAACACACATGAAGAAAAGCAAACGGGCGGTTGCCGGGCCCGCACTTCGCCGTGTGTTTCGAACAGAACCGACTTCCGCCCCTCCGCTCGTGAAGCGGTGGGGAGGCCTAAAAAAAATGAAAAAGTGGCTCGCTAACTGGGAATGACAAACAGATGTATGAAAGGATGCGCTCGCTAACAAGTCTAGGTGGTCGAGCCGATCGCGCCTCTCGATTGTTCAGTGTGCGCGCCCGCAGCGCCCCCCCCCCCTCCCCTCGAACAGACCCAGCAGCAAAAACCAAGAAACCAAGAAACCAAGCAAAAACCAAGACATGGGCTTCGGAGCGGAGAAAAGACACAAACACACAGAACACAAACACACATGAAGAAAAGCAAACGGGCGGTTGCCGGGCCCGCACTTCGCCGTGTGTTTCGAACAGAACCGACTTCCGCCCCTCCGCTCGTGAAGCGGTGGGGAGGCCTAAAAAAAATGAAAAAGTGGCTCGCTAACTGGGAATGACAAACAGATGTATGAAAGGATGCGCTCGCTAACAAGTCTAGGTGGTCGAGCCGATCGCGCCTCTCGATTGTTCAGTGTGCGCGCCCGCAGCGCCCCCCCCCCTCCCCTCGAACAGACCCAGCAGCAAAAACCAAGAAAAGAATTCTATTGAAGGCGGGGCCATGACGTAGCCCTGTGACGCACTCCACAGACACCACGCCTCCGGCTTACATCGGAGAAGGAAGGGGTGATTTTGCCTTGCCGAGCCTACTCGACGAGGAGCGGGAGAGAAAAATTTCGAGGAGGGACCGGAAGGAGAGGAGGCTCGCTCAAAGAGAGGTAGAGAGTGTTTGCCAGTCGAGGGTGGGCAGGGGCCCTTTAACGCTGGCGCGTTAATAAAATGTCCCCTTTCAACGCGTGCCAAACGGCATGCGAGCGGTGCCTGATGAGGCATTCGTTGTGTCGAGACCGGCGCACTGGTGCGCGGCCATACCGGGCACAGCGATCTCGACAAAAGGAGTGCTTCGTCAGGCGGCGCTCGCATGCAGTTTGGCATGGATTGGCCAGCTAAGGCAGGGGTCACTTTTTTTTTGCTCACGATAGTTGTCTTTGTCAAAAGTATACAGCCCAAGCGGTTTGCTTCCCACCCGTGTATCGGGGCTCTTAATCACATTTGACAGTCCTAAGCTTGGGCGGGTAGAGGACTTAAAATTCCTCCCGCCGTCTTGAAATTAGGGTCCCTGAGTATGCAAGAGGAGCTGCAGGGGCCAGAAAACACCGGGGCTGTATGCCTTTGACAAAGACTGTACATACGCGTCAACATGCCATCTTGAAACCTGGAACAATCGGCGACTGCTCATCATCGGTCGGCACACTCACTTATGAGTGCACTCATATCGCCTCACTCGCACTCACACTCATGTCTGTGAGTGGTCGTGAGTGTGAGTGAGTGCGAGTTAGTGAGTGCGAGTGAGCAGACGGGAGTGAATGGATGGGAGGGTGGGTGTTCATGAGTGTGAGTGCGAGCTAGAGGATGCGAGTGTCGGTGGTCATTAGGGTGAGTGTTAGTGAAATGATGCGAGTGTGAGAGAGGAGTGTGAGTGCGAGTGAGTGGAAATTAGTGCTAGTGAGTGGATGTGAGCATGAGAGAGACGAGTGGAGATAGGACATGAGTGGGTGTGAGTGGACGTGAGTGGCGCGTGGATGTGAGTGGCGGCAAATTTCACGTGACAGTGAAGTTTGTCGCATGTGCTTAGCTATTTTCATGTCGTTGACAGTTGAGGGAAGTAAATATTCACTGCCGAGGGCGCTCGAGGCAGCATAAGGCATTATTTTGGTGTCTATTTACAACCGAAGCAGAGGATTACGCTGGCGCGGTAACGTCAATCTTTCGTTGCTCTTCGCCTTACTAGTTCACCATTGGAATTGGCGCAGGCCCTTCGCGGGTGCAGTGAGGCGCTACGAGTTCTGTCAGATCCTTTGAGAGAATTCCTGCACGGCTCAAGCTCATGCAGACAGAGTTCCAATGCTTGCTGCTGAAACAATGACTGTCAGTGTCTCGCAATAACTAGCGTAAGGTGCGATCTGGAGTACTGCAGAGGACACTTTTAGGTTTTTCTGTGCCCGGCTGTGTGCATTGTAGAGCTCTGCTCTGGCCGTAATTTTTTTATTGGGCCGGAAGAAAAGTCGTCTGACGGACATCATAGCTAAAAATGTGACGAGAAAAGAACAGGAGACAGAGCAGCAGGGGGGGGGGGGGGGGCAGAAGTTGTTCATAAACAGGTCGAAGGGTGCCGGCATGTTGGACAGTGGACTGCGCTCGCAGAAGAGGAAAGAGTTGATGCCTTAGCCCCGCCCCCCCACGCTATTCCTAGAGTCGAAAAAGCCGGCATCCAGAGCCGCTCCTCGGCGCGGCCATTTTCCGCCGACTGGCGCGCTGCGCGGGCGTTTCTTTGGGTACTGCGGGGCTGCGGCAGCTCCGCGGCCGCGCCTTCATACAGCCGCGCTTCGGGCGCTAAAAAAAAACATTGCCGAACATACTTCCGCAGCGTGGCTGTGTTTCAGGAAGTATTTACGTTATCAAAGAGATAACATTGATGCGTTATAATGGCAATTAGCTTTAGATTCGCGTTAATTGTGCAGGTGCTTAGCATGCGCGCACGTGTTCATATCGCTACCGTGTGGTGTTCCACCGCAAACTTTTTGTTCAGTATCAAGCATTAGGTGTGCGGCTAGCATGCAGTTCACGTTCCCAAGCACTGTTAATCGTTCCTGCCGGCCATAAAGCACCCCTCATAAACAGGGCTTTCTTGTCGCGTGCGTGGAGCGCCAGTTTATCAACAAATTACCGTTGTCAGCTCAACTGAGTCGCAGCGGCAACAGAAAACAAATTCTGTTAAGGTTTATGCAACCTGGTGCAGAAAAACGCACTTTCGCTTAATTTCTCAAAGCTTGAATAGATATTAGCAGAGAAGAGCTCTAGCCGCGTGTGAAAGCGTTGCATAGTCGTTTGGCAAAGTGTCACAAATGTCATGTACTTTTTCCGGAATAAAATAGTTGAAAGTTTGGGCTCCGTCCTGTCTACCTTGTCTTATTGTGTCGTCTATCTGTGCGCATAAAAGAAATCTGAAAGTGTCACAGAATGTTATAATGAAAGCATGTATATTTTCATGATTAAGGTAGATACCAACAGCAGAAAGATACTAGAAAAAAAACCCTTAACGCCCCCCTCCCCCCCCAACCCTACCCCCGTCCCTCTGGCATGCACGCGGAGAGAGCAACTGAAATTGGTAGCGGTCGTGCTTTCAATCCGCATGAATTGTGTTTATAGGAACAAGAGCAAGCTCAGCGCTAGGATGCCGAAAACGTTCTGGTGATCGAAAACACGCGCTTTGTATACCGACAACCTTCAGTCTGCAGCTCGCCTATCCGGTTGCTACACCATTGAGTCAAATCAGCAAATCTACATTCTTATGCATAAAATTATCATAGGTGATAGCACACGTAAAATACTGCAACAAACGACACGCCAGCGTAGAAATCTGCTTACGAGTACAGGTTTCCAGTCCGTACCCTACCTGGTCGACTACTCTCGGATGCAGTACTCTCTGGAAGAGGGAAAATTTGAGTAGTGACGTACAGCACACACTATCAAACGTTAGGTGATTGAGCGAAACAGCGACCGAAGCGAACACGTTAACACGCGTTCTACGCGCGGCGCCGGTGCGACCCGCAGTCCATCGGGCCGCGCGCGACTCGGGCTCTAAGGGACGCAGTATTGAACGGCTCTGGAAATTTCGATCATCCGGGGTTATTTGGTGTGCACTGACATCGCACAGTGCATGGGCCTCTAGAATTTCGCCTCCATCGAAATTCGACCACCGCAGCCGGGATCGAATCCACCTCTTTCGGGTCAGCAGCCGAGCGCCGTAAAACCCTCGAGGCGTGGTTGTTCGGCACTAATGTGCGAGTGATCATCACTGATCATAGTCCTATCCGCTCCATCACCCTGAGCAGTCCGCACAGCGCTAAGCTCACTCGATGGACGCTGGCTTTGCAAAAGTGCAACACGAAAAGGGGATCCAAAACGCGCACGCCGACGCCATGTCGAGGCTTGTGTGTACCAGCTAATCTTGAGCGAGATAACGGGGTGGGGAGGAGAGTGCGACTTTTAATTTTTTTTCTTCTTTCTCTTGTGTTATTTAGGGTTGAGCAGAAGGAGGGGAACACCATATTAAATCCTACCTCATTTCACTAAGTCCACCGTAAGTTTTCTAGCCACTGATATTGCTTGTGACAAAACGTACAGTGCTTATTTTTGCATAAATTTCTGGTTAGAAAGAAGCTTTAGGTGACTATTTTGCGCGCATACGATGCCATTATTTTTGATCTCTAATGTTTTGTCTGATTATTTGTTAATTTTTTGTGTGATTGCTTTTTTCGCTAGCTAGACATCAAACATCAAGCAAGACACCGGCGAGATGCCCCGTAGCAGCTCTTGCCTGCTCTCGTCTGCTGTCACAACTAATATAGAGGAAGAAAATCAAAAGGAATGTCCAGAGCACTCAAAAAGTCCCGATCGGTGGCCGGCGCAGGAAGTTGGGTGCTACTCACGGATCGATCGAAGGAATTGCTCCCAGTCCCGTTATGGCGCCCCTGCGAGGTACCACGAGCCATGCGTACCAGGAACCCGAGTCATACGGCCCGCGCTGTACCTCTCTGCTGCCGAAGCGCAGCCTGGAGCATGAAGAACCGGTCCACGCCGGCTTGCTTGGAGGAGACACCCTAGAATAGGGTTGAAGGTGAAAGTTTAGCAACAATTAATAACAAATTACGCAAGGAATATATATCAAGAAATCCCGTCATACAAGACCGTAGGTGGGACCTACCACACTATTATCTGCCCCCTTGCGTCTTGAAGCTTATCCATCCCTTCACAGCACTCTCCAGCTGCCTGCGCGAAGCGCCATCAACATCGACCAGACCTGAAAATCTATAAACAACGTTTTCTATTTTACCCCAGCCGCACAAGTGGCTAGACCCAGGTTGTTTCGCAACTACATAAATCTTCGTCTGCATATCTTTGCCAATGACTCCGAGAAGTTCGGTGTCCAGAGCGGGAGCTGCTGGAGTTGTTAGTGATTTGGTTTTTATTACTCGAAAATGGTTAAAAGGTTGGTGTTATGGAGATATGGGGCTTAACGTCCCAAAGCGACTAAGGCTATGAAGTACGAGGGACGCTGGGGAAATTTGACTACCTGGGAAAGTACAGAGGGCAAAACGCCTTTCTAGAGCACGTTCTGGGCGTGTTTTGGGATAAGGACGCGCTATCTAGCGATAACATTTGGTTCAATATGGTCTGGATGTAAGCATTTGCAGTTAAGCTCATAGCATTTCATCTTCGTTTTTTTGCGTTTTCTTCACTGTAATGATGCATTAAACATTAGGATACCTGGATCATCATGTGGTGTTCACCTGCGACCACTAAATTTAGGTTTCGATTCCGTCAACCGAATGATTGCGGCGGAAAAAGTGGCTTTAGGGCACATTAGGCATGAAAAAAACCTGAAATATGACCGCTGATACGTCGTTCGTTGCCTTTCCGGCTCTTGAAGCAGGCTGGCTTAACTGTTGTACTGACTTTAAACCACATATCAGCGATAATACTGCCGTTTTTTTATGCCTCACATGACCTAAAATCACCTGTGACTTCAAAGCCATTGTTCAATTAGATGAAGCTGAAACCGAAACAGCATCGAGAAGAAATTCAAAAATAATTTATTTAGCCGTCGTAGGGGAGTACCACAGGGTGACTGAAGTATACTAATGTCTAAGCAATCATTTCACAGAAGAAAACACGCCAGCAAAACTCTGCTCTCTACAAACCTCTAAGCCTAGCATATGCACCAATCACCAGCGGTTGTAGCTGCCTACACGCAGTCACTGATGCCCACCCACGCACGCGCGCGAAGACGTTTCCCTGTGCCAATGAAACAGTCAGTGATGATCTACAATGCAAGAGAGAAAGCAGATTCATGAAATAACTTTGATAAAAAATAACATTGCAGAGCAGCCGACTGATGAACATTGTTACCATCCGATGGTCAATTTTCAGTCTTCATTAAACACTACATCCAACATTCTGAGTTCCATTGGGTTCAGATTGCAAGTGGACATCCAAAAGTCTAACAATGCCGAATAAAAATCAAGACGAAGTGTTGTGAACAGAAATATAAAAACCAACCCATTTCGTTTTGAGGCCCGTGTGTAACGCGTTTCCCTGTGCTACGAACCAGTCATACAGGTTGCGGTAAGTAAACTGATCATATGAACTGTTTAGCGTCCTGGAAGAAAGCAGTCTAAGGTGTGTAACCCATTTCGTGAACGTTCACTTACTGGGAGCAGGAGAGGGAGAGCGTGGGCGCAGTGGGCGGGGCAGAAGCTGCCGTAGTCCTTTTCCGCCGTCTGTAAGGTAGAGTGCAAGAAAGCGTTCTGCTTTCGAAACGGACGAAGCTTCAGAAAAGTGCTTTTAATCTTTGAGTTTAGAACCTTTGAGCACCTTAAGATGTTGGGGCTCATCCGATTCCGCGAACCACACGGGAAGTGTACTGTACGTTCTTAGATGAGATACACTTAGGGGCACAACGTGGAGTGCACAGCCAAAAATGGTTGTTAAAGGAGCTGATGATGACGACGGATTTTTATGGCGCAAGGGCATCTGTGGCCAAAGTGCGCTTGGCACATGGTGTTCTTTTGTACTCAAGGTCAAAGACCCATTTCCCAAGCATTTCATCCTAATTAAGTCGAGCACCAGATCAGGGGAAAGCTTGTGCCCATTGCATCACCAGTGGGTACCCGGCGGCACTGGGGATCGAACCCCGCACCTACCGCATGCGAGGCGGATGCTCAGACCACTAAGCGCTAAGGTGGTAGTTAAAGTATCACCGTACGCTATATGCACTGCGATCCTCAGGATGCTTGAACGAAGTGAAGCCAGGCAAGAAGAAAATGCAGAAAAATGCTGGGAAGAAGGGCCCACCGAAGGGCAAACAGCATTTAGTTTATCAGACACAACTTAAGAAGGGTGTTAGCAGCTCTCGAGAGCAGAACTACTGACTGAACAGTAGCAATTCGTTGGTGCGGCGTGATATGTGTTTAAAGAAATGGACAGTTTGAACTGGTTCAGGACACCTTCATTTTCCATCCAATACTTTATTGCTTCTGGTAACTTTATGCATAAATGGTTATGCTATTACTGGAGTCGATAGATGAGAATACACTCTTACTATTTAGTCTGGCAGTGATCGGCAGGTATGTTGCATAACTAGTTCTTTTGCATTTCTCTTTCTGGAAAATTTAATCATACATTAGGGGTAAGAAGGAACCGATTATTGACGAACTGCAAGACACTTAATTGCCCCGTTGAACGGAATCTACCTAACCAGTTGAAATAGAGTTCTAGCATGATCAATTCATGTACAATGAACATAGAACGAAACGAAGTGAAAGGGGCACGCGACCTTCGGTATATCCACCACCCCGTGGATGCTTTGCACGACAGTCGCAATGGCGCAACTCGCAGTGCGCACCTTGCAAGTGAAAGGAGCTCTAAGCGAAATGCTTAACACCATGCCATCGCAAAGCACCAAATTCTCAAATAGCCGTTCACTCTTAGAGCACCGTTCTTTCAGTTGGCGACGGACAGAGCCATCCATGGCTGGCTTTATTGTATTAAGGCGAAAGCCTTTGCCTCTACTGTCATTAGCAGCCGTGTCGGCAGATGTGTCCTCGTTTCGGTTACGTGCCTTATATGGGCATATGCCAATCATTACTTAATCGATACTTCATGATAATTAATGACGAAATGAGAAATAAAAGTCAAGCAATTAGCCTAATTAACATTTATAGTCAGACCAGATAAATAAATAAAACCGAGTAGGAAATTGGTTGAGTTGGGGAATCGAACCAGGGTCTCCAGAGTGCGAGACAAGCAAGGTAACCACTCCGCCATGCCAGCTCGATTATTTGGAATGAACAAATGCACGTCTAGTGAATACGGTGTCTTCGTTCACTGCCGTCTTCCTCCCTTCCCGTTACGGCGAGGTTCAGGTGTCCACCGAGATATGCGAGACAGATACGTTTCCTTTCCTCAAAAACCAATTTACCGACGAGAAAGGCGTACAGCCGAACGGGCGATGGCGTTCTGTGGATTCCCTGGCAGCGTTGCAAGACTGTCGCGTTCCACTCTTAGAGGCGAAGCTTAACATCTTTACCACACATCAGTGACACAAACAGCAACCCCACGCTTAAGGCTTTCGCCCCACCGCACTTTAGGTCAGCAAAATGCCTCCCTGAATTTTTATTCACGAGATGCGACAAAAGGCGGAAGCCGGGTTCTACAGCACGCTGTGTTCGAGAATTTCAAGGTCCTTAGCTACCGCCTGCTGTTATGACGTCGATAAGCCATAGCTGGTACGTCCCCGTTTTCGTGTCTGAATTTCCTTGCATGTGGCTAAGAAATTCAATGCACGCTGACCTACCCGAGCCACGCCTCCACCCACTTACAAGAGGGCAGAATCTATGCGCGGGAGGAGAATATGCATTTTCAGTCTATATATAGTGCGGAGTGCTCATGAGCACGTGAGATTAGCTCATTTGCGGTAGCCGTCGCGGGCGCTGGCTACTCGAAGAAACAGAGACGAGGCGTGGACTGTAGCAAGCTATTAAGGCGAAAGCCTTTAATGCCTCAGACTGTCGTAGCCAAGGAATGTTAGCAAGTGTGTCCGCGTTTCGGTGTCACTACTTAAATTCAGGGGGCACTTTGGCTGTCTAAAGTGCTGCAAGGCGAAAGCGTTTCCTGGCGCATTGTTTTTATTTTTCATACTTTTTATTTTATTTTGTTATTTTCTTTGCTTTTATTTATTTGATTTTATTTATGAAACCCATGCATTCACTAGATGCGCCTTTATTCATGCCCAAACCCTGAGCCTTCGTGGTGGAGTGGTAGCGTCTCCACTTCAATGCCACAGGCCCTGGTTCGATTCCCAGCCTCGATAGAATTTTTTTTCAGTAGTGACGCCGAAACGCGGGCACATTTGCTAACATTCCTTGGTCACGACAGTATCAGGCATTCAAGGCTTGACCCCCCCCCCCCCCCCCCCACCATGATTGGTTTCCGGGCTGGACTGTCCACACAGGACATCATGTGGCAGATACAACACGACATACTTGACCCCAGTCCCATCCGGGCCACACGCACCATTCTCAGCCTCGACGTCAGTAAGGCGTTCTACAACGTGTCGCATGCATCTATACCGACCAACCTCTCCCAGATGAATGTAGGCACCCGCACTGCAGAACTCCACATTGGAGACCTCTGCAGCGACAAAATCACCATGGGCACCGGGGGGAAACCACAGGGAGCAGTCATGTCCCCGTTCCTCTTTAACATCACTGTGCGAGGCCTCCGCTCGTTTCTGGACACCATACCCCATAACAAACACTCACTATACGCCGACGATATCACCCTCTGGAGCAACTCTGGCTTGGACAGGAAGGTACAAGATTCACTCCAACAGGCAATCGACACCGTCCGCGCTTTTGTGCAGGCAAATGGTCGGGGTATACAACAGCTCGGGGTATACAACACCCTCACTGAGCTTATCGAAGCACACAAGACTGCACAGATACACCGCCTTTCTCGCACCAAACCCGGTCGTTACATTCTCGACCGTCTTAACATCAACCCTAGAGGTGACATCCACTCCACTTCCCCCCTTCCAACTGGAGTCTATAGTCGGCTGATCGTCAAACCCATGGCCAAGAACATGTTGCCCGGCCGCCACAACACGCGCCTTCAACTCAAGGCCCAGGCTCTGGACGACACGTACTCCACCGACATGCACGCCATGTACGTGGACGCGGCGAAATGCGACTCCAACACATGCGTGGCCTGCGTAGCTACGCCAATCAACGCCGCCACAGTGCGCACACACTCTCCCACTGCTGCCGAAGAGTTCGCGATCTCGCTGGCCATCGTAGATCTCCGCACACGCAGGATTCTCAGTGACTCTAAACGAGCCATTCAAAATTCCCCACCCCGACCTCGACCGAACGCAAGCCAACATGCTTCGCAGACTGTAGACCAATTCTATTCTCAGTCCTTCTAGACTATACCTCATCACTGACGAGGAATACGACCCCATTTGTCCTAATTGCGACCACGGAGTGTTTGCCACTCAGGCACACATCCTCTGGGGATGCGAGGGTAATCCGCCCCCAGAAATATTACTGCCAGCTCTTTCCTCGAAGGGTTGGATCCGACTTCTTGCATGACCACACAAGAAGACAACTCGCACTCGTCTCATGGGCTCAAGACGTCGCCCCCACCTGGGGGTCACACTCAGCCCACCTGCCCTATCTCCCAACACTGAAGTGACAAATAAAGTTGTTCTCTCTCTCTCTTTGCCTTAAAGAAAACTGCGTCGAGGCTGGGAATCGAACCAGGGCCTTCGGCATTTGAAGTGGAGAGGCTACCACTCCACCAAGAAGGCCCAGGCTTTGAGCATGAATAAAGGCACATCTATGGGTTTCATAAAATAAATGAATTAAAAAATAAAAATGAGAAAAGAAACAAAAGTAAAAGTAAAAATAAGAAACAAAAATAAAAAATATAAAAAGAAAATATGAAAAATAAAATACAAACAGTGCGCCAGGAAACGCTTTCGCCTTCCAACACTTTAGAGAGCCAAAGTGCCCCTGAATTTTTCTTCCTGTGCAGTGTGCTCGGGCCGCCAACGTGTTTCAAATCGAAGAATCAAACGCTGCTTCATGGATTTGAAACACGTCGGCGCGTAAGAACAACACGTTCTTACGTTATCAAAAGAGCTCGGCGGTGAGAGTCTGCAGGCACAACGAGCTTAATTAAAGGGGGGTGCAGGGTTTTGGGGCGTCCGTATTTTCGCCCTGGAAAAGGGTGCTTTGGCCCAGTAACCATGAACACTGAGGCCGCGCTACCAGACGGCGCGAGCGTCGCCGCGGCAAACGCGCCATGTTTGCGGTCGTTTCACGCTAGCTCACGCAGTAAACACGGTACGCCGTAAGGTACCCGGCCTGAACTGTTAGTGATCAGTAACATATTTGCACGTTGTTAAATGCATCAGCGACCGCGTACGCTTATTGTGCATGAAGTTTGCAGCAGAATTCCTCTGTGCCGTGATAAAACAGAGCTGCCTCAACTCGGCAGCAAAACTGGCTGGCGGCACTGCACGCAAAAATGTACACGACTTGCAGCTTTTAATATCAGTTGATAACTGTCAGCTAGTCATGCAGGGCACATCGTGGATAAACAGCACGAATAACTACCGAAATTCCAAAACTGGCGCCGCAGAAACTGATAATTCCAGCGGCAGAACGGTCAAACAAATGCTCGCAGCACGGACGTCAGACCCAGCGAGAATATTTTGCAGTTTTGATTGTAGCTACGTAGCGCTGCTTCAAGCCGTAGCAACACGTCACTTTCAGCAGATAGAGGTGACAAGTTAAGCTACGGCTAAGCGAACAGACCCTTCGAATTACTCACCTCCAAAAACGGCACCTCGGCCTTCGGCACCCTCAGCATGGCTCTTGGACTCACCCGCTTGTCAAGTAATTGCACCCTCTCATAGGTTTGTATGCTGTAATTCCTTGGCCTGTCAGCAAACTTAAGCCGTGCACAAGGTGGGCCTCGATACCGGTGAATTCAACGCGCGGCAGCAGTCCTGTACGTCGCACACCATGCCGGCGCCTCCGCATTCCTATGAGGGGTCGATCTTTTCACACAGTAGAACCTTCTGAGCGTGCCCGCTCTTTTCTGCTTCGCACAGTTCACGGAATATTCACTCAGTCACGCGGCGGTACAGGTCGGACAGAAATTATCTGCGGCGAGACGCGAAATACACTCATATTTCACCCATCACCAGCTATTTAAACGCTGCGGCTGGCTGTGGCGGACGCGCGCGCGACCACCAACATGGCGAATGCCGCGCCGGCAGCTAGCGCCCCTTGCGGATGACGTCATATGAATACCTCCTATAGCTCAGAACGTCAGCCCGCAGCTTTAATAATTACAAACGACTTTGTACTGGCAGTTCCGGCCTTGGTCGGCGCCAGCGCTCAAGGGCGACGTCACGGTCGACCGTTCAACCTGGGCTACCACATTTTTGAGGAGGTCTGCGTCGCCGGCAAGCACTGCTTATTCCTGCGAACAACCACTAGGTTCGGTGACATCACCATAATCAACGTTACTGGAACAAACTCAGTTTCACAGCTCTGCCCGGAGAGCTGTCCCAAGTGGCGGTCGCGCGAACTAGTAGCGTTGCGATCGAGTCTTGCTCCCTCGTCGCCGCTCGGTGCGGCTCGCTGGCCTTGTCCCGCCCTTTTTAAAGAGAGCGCTCGCGACAGCCGTTTTGTACGTGTCGTCTGCTTCTCGGTTAATTTTAAGGCGAAAGCCTTTAATGCCTCATACTGTCTTAGCAGCCGTGTCGGCAGATGTGTCCTCGTTTCGGCGTCACTAAAAAAAAACTGTCGAGGCTGAGAATCGAACCAGGGCCTTTGGCATTTGAAGTCACTTACTCATTTGGCATTTAAACTAGCCATTAACTCATGACTAGTTAGTCATGATTGGTTAACGACTAACTATCCAGTCATGACTGGTCAGTCATTAATCACTCATGACCTGTTAGTCATGATTGACTAGTTATTCATTAACCAGTCATTACTAGTCATGACTGGTTAGTCATTAGTCATGACTGGTTAGCCATGACTAATGACGCATTGGTCATGACTGGTTAGTCATTAAGCAGTCGACTAGTCATGACTGGTTATAACTAGTCATGATTGTTTAATTACGAACTAGTCATGTCCGGTTAATGACTGGCTAGTCATGACTAACCGGTCAACTACTAATGGCTGGTTAATGACTAACTTGACATGACTGCTTAATAACTAACCAGTCATGACAATTAGTAATTGGTCATGGTTAGTCATGATTAATCTGTCATGACTAATGGCTAACCAGTCATGACTGGTTAATTACTAACTAGTCATGACTAACCATTAATGACTATTTGGGTCATGACTTGACCCATGACTTACTAGTAATGATTGGTTATTGACTAATTAGTCATGACTGCTTATTGACTAACATGTCATGTCTGGTTAATGACTAGCTAGTCATGACTAACCAGCGATGACAAACCAGTCATGACTGGTTAGTCATGACCAACGTTACTAGAACCAAGTTCTAGTAATGTTGGTCATGACTAGCTAGTCATTAGCCAGACATGACTAGTTCGTCATTAACCAATCATGACTAGCTAGTTATGACTAGCTAGTCATTAACCAACTAGTCATGACTAGTTAGTCAATAGCCAATCATGACTAGAAAGTCATGACCCAATTAGTCATGATTGGTTAGTCATGACTAGTTAGTCATTAAGCAGTCATGACTTGTTGCCATTAGTCATGGTTAGTAATGACTAACCATGACTAATGACTGATTAGTAGTGACTGGTTAGTCATTAAGCAATCATGAGTAGTTAGTCATTAACCAGTCATGACTAGTTATGACTGGTTAGTCATCGCTGGTTAGACATGACTAGCTAGTAATTAACCAGACATGACTGGTTTGTCATCGCTGGTTAGTCATGACTAGCTAGTCATTAACCAGACATGACTAATTAGTCAATAAGCAATCATGACTAGTAAGTCATGGGTCAAGTCATGACCCAGTTAGTCATTAATGATTAGTCATGACTAGTTGGTAATTAACCAGTCATGGCAAGTCATGACTGGTTAGCCATTAGTCATGGTTAGTCATGACGGATTAATCATGACTAACCATCACCAATTATTAATTGTCATGACTGGTTAGTTATTAAGCAGTCATGACAAGTTAGTCATTAACCAGCCATTAGTAGTTGACTGGTTTGTCATGACTAGTCAGTCATTAACCGGACATAACTAGTTCGTAATTAATCAATCATGACTAGTTATTCATGGGTCATGACTAATTAGTCTCGACCCAATTTGTCATGGCTAGCCAAACCAAGTCGCCCCAAGCCGCCTCGTGTGTGCCAACGGCCGTGCGGCCAAAGTTGCGTGGAAAGGCTTTCGCCTCGCGCACTTTAGATCGTCAAAGTGGCCCCTGAATTTTGTTTTAGTATTTTGTGACATCGGGCCTCTTCATTCTGACCTGCTTTGCACCGGGATGCAATAGCGGGTATCCCACGATGACTCCACGGGCAGTCATTTCAGCGTTTTTGCGATTTTTCCACAATATTAACAGCCTAATTTCGCATCACACTAACGTTTTCTCCAAGATAACACGCAGCTTCGAAGCAAAAGCTGCCGTAATGGAAGTATTATTTTACTGCAGCCATGTAGAGCGCGAATGCAGCTCGCCAAAACCTCATATGTGCCGGCCGCTCCACGCTTCCGCGCTGCGTGTAGCAGACGACGCGCCCGGCAGGGAGCAAGACTCGACTGCAGCGCCGTTAGTTCTCGTGACCGCCGCTTGGGACACTCTGCTCCGCTGGGCGGTATGGGGAGCTGCGAAACTGAGTAGGTTCTAGTAACGTTGACCATAATTGGGGCAAGTGGACCTTGACGTCCCTCCATTCAGATCGAAATGCTGAGCGGCTCCTCGGACAACATTCAATATCAATAAATTATGTTCGACTCAATGCTTTCTACCGAAGCTTTCTAGAAGGCATCGCCCATGAAACAAATATCGTTTGTGTGCGTTCTAAATTTTGCATCAGTACCCCTTTAAGCATCCCAAGAATACAGCGAGATTCTTGCCTCTGAAGGTATTCCGAGATCAGCTTCCTGCCTGGTCTGCTGGCCCTCGCCGGGGGCTCCGTGGCTGGTGCTTGCGAGCAAAGAGGCGGCGCCAGCTGACTCCTCCGCGTTTTGCTGGCCGTACCTCGATTACTTGTCAAGGAGCGGACAGTCCCGCGAGTGGATTCTTCACTGGGCCTGTCCCGTCTGTGGTGGCGGCTACTCATTCTGATGATGCCTTGCGCATACGAACAAAAACTATCTGGAAATTTGAACAGACTCACATGAGCGCACTGTAACAATTGGGCTCATCGGCTGGCAGAGCCAATCAGCTTTCTTTAACTTAAAGAACCGTTATAGGCAAACCTAAGTTCAAACTATAGTCTGGAAGAATAGCGTTCCATGGGCTTTGCTGAGGTCTGTTTCCGGCGGCAGCGCAAGGGGTCACGGGAATATCATCTGCTATAGTCGGATACAACTTAAGTCTGCAGTGAAGCTCCGCCCACATTCAGTCTCCGCGCACAGAATTCCTCCACGACGAAATAGTAGTCAGCTGCCTAAACGTTTGTTACCTAAACAAGGAGCTTATCACGAGGAAAAAATTATCAGCTCTATAATTTTGATACGTGGTTTGTGTGGTATAGTCAAACATTAAAAAGGTGATTTCGTTTACTGTTGCAATTGGCCAGCGGAGTAATACAAAACGCCGCGGACCACGGCCCAGTGTTAGCAACTGCTGTTTCTTTAAGTTGTATTCTACTATAGCCACTTCCGATTTTACTGCTTGCCTGTCCAGTGCCTGATTGGCCTGTTTCATCGCAGCCGCCATGCATGCTGGCACTGTACATTCACTAATTTATTTGTGCGGAATTCAGTGTTTGTACAAGGCGTTCCGTATTTACCTGTCCGGGTTGTAAAAAATTCTTCAGCGCAAACTACTGGCTTAATTGGTCTGAAGTGCAAACCACAGGGTAGCATATGATAGTCTGCGTTTTCCGATAAATAATTTAACATCGGAACTTACGTGGATTGACTGGAGTCAGCGAAGAACTGCAGTCGTCTGCGCAGAGGATTTTCGTCGAACTCGACCAAAATTCTCTGCGCAGACGATTGCAGTACTTCGCCGACTCCAGTCAATCCAAGTAAGTTCCGATGTTAAATTATTGATCGGAAATCGCAGACTATCATATGCTGCCCTGTGGTTTGCACTTGCGATAGGTAAGCCTGTGCTGGCGTGGATATTATGCCGCCGTAGAGGTTGCGCATAATCTCTGCAGCCTGTTTCACGTGCATTCAAACGAATCCCGAAGCGACACAGGAGCAATGGGTACAATAGGGCACGCCGTACAGTGAAGGGCTGAGGGCTAATTCAGACCACCTGATGTGCACACGGTAGCGCCATCTAGTAATAACACGTCAAAGCACATCAACACTGGGAAGAAATTTTCATCCGTAATTACTGATCAAGACTAGTGCATTACGAGCGGGCGATCAGAGCGCTGAGTCGCTGCATACGCTAGCGCGCTGCGTACGCCCAACTAAGAGTGCAGTATTTCATTCGTTCGTTGATTAGTGAATTTTCGCGAAGACAAAGATGAAAAATTACGGTTTTCAGGAAAGGCAAGGCACGTACGGCAGTTGTTTCTCTTTTCTGTGTACGCCGTGAGGAATGGAAAATGGTATGAGGAAAGGAGGGAAAGAAAAAATATTGCCGTAGTGCATATTCATGATTAATTTCGACCACTTGGTGTCCACCCGCACAACCGCGACCTCAAGTTGCGTCGGCGCGCGGCTGGTCGACGCAGCGGCACCGACGTCCAGCCGACGAACATCGCAATGTTCTGTGTAGCACATGCTGGCGCCCCGTCCCCCCTTCTTCGGCACGTAGCGACAGCTTGCCACGCGCGTCGCCACAAGCGGCGAAGGATGCCGCCGTCCCCGCTTACCATACGCTTTTCCTGCAGTACATTTCGTGCTTACACCTATTCACGACGACGAGATAAGACAAATTCTTTAAGTGTGCCCCGCTGCATGCTGGAGGGTGGTGCTGCGAAAGAAGCGCCGAATGTAACAAGAGCGCTGGTATCGACCAACCGAACGCGAGGTCCCTTTTCAAAGCGCTCTGTAGTGTTCGCAGTTCTTTACCCTGCCTACTCGGAAAAACATTCACTCCGAAGGCTCAAACCGATTGGGATGCGTTGTGAAACGTGGCACTGCATCACAATAAGATGGTGAGGGTGGCGGTCGAACTCACTGTGCTAGAAAGCAATTCTTTACGAAAGCTTGCCTAAGGGATGTTGCTAAATGATCAGTAACATTTAGGACAGCGCAGAACTGAGAAACGGTGCTCACTTTGTACAGCTGCGCCGTAGCAGTCAGTGCAGGACCAGTAAATGCTACTCACCCACAACGATCGAGTCTCGCCGCCGTCACTGGTGGTCACAGAATGATGGCCGCAGCGCTCGAGTCGAAGGTGACACGCTGTCAGCTCACGTGATGCATGCGCTGCGTGGCCACACGCTATTGGTTAGATTTGCAAGATGAGCGCACAAGTATATTTTTATACCATCATTCTGCATGCCGAATATTTTAATTTTTATTCGCTTCTTCTTTTAATTTATTTTGGATGTACCAAGGATGACAGGATGTTAGTGGGGTATTCGCGAATTAACCAATCCATGCGGCACCTGACGGCGCAGGCAGGAAGGAAGACTGGAGTACGCGCCGCGGTGGCTCAGTGGCGCTCGTCTATCGAGTCGGAGTACTCGGGTTCGAACCCGACCGCGGCGGCCGCGTTTCGATGGAGGCGAAACGCAAAAGGCACCCGTGTGCTGTGCGGTCTCAGTGCACGTTATATATCCCCAGGTGGCCGAAATTATTCCGGAGACCTCCACTACAGCACCTCTTTCTATCTTTCTTCTTTAACTCCCACCTTCCTCCCTTCCCTTAGGGGCGCAGTTCAGGTGTCCGCCGAGATATGTGAGAAAGATACTGCGCCATTACCTTATTTACCTATCCAGCAGCAGACGCCCCTACCCAGCCTAATGGAGACAAGTTAGCATAACGCTCATAGAGCTGAAAAAAAAAACGAGAAAAGCGAAAGGGAGAAAAAATCTGCTCCATTCCGCAGTATGTGTCGACACAGTGACACACTGTCTCATAAATGTTTTTCATGCTGTAACGATCGGCACCGGAGGATTGGACGTATTTCGATTCTCCGCGGATCTAGAAAAAGTCACACTGACAATACTATTTTCGCCACTTCTGGTGGTACAATTTCGTCTTTACTAGTATTTAATATTCCCTCCCCAAGGTTATGAAGGTGTGCAGCTGTTGTGCTCGTACTCGCCTTAGCTTTCTCAAAATCGGCACGCATAAACAGCTGGGATCAGTGCGCACTTCAAGCTGGTGCTATTACATTAAAGCTATCGCTAAATGCGTGCAGGGGAGCAATCTGTGATTGCTGGTTAATTTTGTCGTAGCTTTTCTCAACGGGCCAGTGGCACCATGCTCAATATTGGACCGCGCGCATTACTGCAACGTCAGTTGCGTGCCCGTTCGCATGTTCAGCGCCACTCGCTGGACTGTAAATTTTGGCACTTGAAGCATGAACCTCGTACTTGTATTGCGTGGACTGCGAGGAAGCGACAACCGGCCGGCAAGGCAACTTTACACAAGTGCCTTTGTTTCGACTAAGGTTCGTGAAGAGTGCTCGTCTAGGAGCCAAGTTCACGCACACAGCAGTGGGTAAGCAGAGATGTATGGGTTGCTGCCTCACCAAGAGGTGTCATGGTGGCATGGAGCAGCTCCTTCTAGATTTGATGTGCTTCCACATGCAGAGGAGTTTTGACATTCATACCCAGCACACTTGCTGTTAAAACCTGGTAGGCACTGAATAATAGGCCACACAAGCTCAGCAGCGAGTTAGCTGAGAAGGCTGTCAGGAATTCTTTTCAGTAGATTTGCAGACTGTTGCAACAAGGTACTGATGTTTGCGTGTTCCCGTGATAGGGACTATACTATGCATAATGATGCATCTGCGTCTGACGTACTTCCCTTGCTATTGCTTCTTGTGCTAGTCTCACTTTCTTAGTTTTCTTCTCCCTAAGGATTAGTAGGCAACAGCAGCAAGTGTGGCAATGTTCGAGTAGTGCAGAATAATAAAATGGTATCATCAGGGAAAAACAAGACATAGAAGCCATGTGGCGTTACTCACAAGCATGTATGTGTTATGGCTTGCTCTACAGTAGCTTGCATCAAATGCAAAACTTGACCACACATACAGACAAGGTTATTGACATAGCTATTGGCTGTTATATACCCACATAGTCTGCACCACCACTGGAGTTGCGCTTCTTGCCTTATGCCTTCACTTCGGGTTGACGTACACAATATTATTTTTGAATTTTCAATTTTTACAGCAGTGTTCTGCTGCCTCGACCACAGTATCATTATAATGAGCTTGCATTGAGAAGAAATTTTGTTGTTTTTTTATGAGTAAGCATGTTCACAGAGACACTATGCAAGGAATATTTTTATTATAAACCCCAGAAGAATGGCCCACCAGTTTTCACTTCAAACAGCTCTGCCAAACATACCAACACCCTCTCCTAGTTTTCAGCAGGGAGGAAACAGTACAATTAAGTGTCAGTGATGTCAATTGCATCAAACACCGGAGTAGACAAATAAATAAATGACACTAGTGTTCATGCTAAGTGCAAAGTGGTATTTATTGTTGAAAAAATTACACTTCCGTTTTATGCCACTCACCTATCTCAACCATTCTGACCAGTACTTCACAGCAATCATAGATATCTTTTGCAAAGCGTTATCACCCTTATTTGAGCCCAGTATAGAAAATGCATACCAATCTCCACCAGCAGTATCCACGTAACACTGGTGAAACGTCAAGTCAACAAATTAGAGTACCAATATAAAAACATTGTTCATGTGAATCCTTGCAGAGCTATAGAGTACAAACAGCAACCAGTTTGAAAGCAATAAGCTAATTATCTAAATGAGATAAGAAATCTGAGGGGCAATAAAGCAACATCGGCTTTCATACAGTGAACATCCAAGCAGAGTGAAACCTCAAGTGAACGAATTACAGAGCACCATCATAAAAACATTTTTCATGTGAATCCTTCAAGAGCTACAGAGAACAAACAGCAACCAGTTTGAGAGCAATCAGCTAAATATCTAAATGAGATAAGAAATCTGCGGGGCAATAAAGTGACACCGGCTTTCATATAGCCGCATGAAGTCTTCTTGACAGCATAAGTCATTCTGAAGTTACGAAACCAAACTAAAGCCTACCAGATACAATGCGTGATGGACATGACGTTCCAGAAAATGTTTAACTGATAAAGTGGCATTCATTCTGGTGGTATTTCACTGCATGCTGCACAGGTTTAACTCATATGTGGAGTGTGGCCCTAATTTACAATTTATGTATATTAGGGCAAATTTATGTAGTATTTACCAATGTGGATTTACACTACACTAAGCTGCAGGATGGTGACTGACAAATTACTAGTTTATGAATTACCTGTGAGAAAGCCAGTATCAATTAGGGATGCCAAACACCTTACTTTCTGAAGGAACTGTGACATGACTTGTACCGTGTACATTTCGTCAATCAAGTTCTTCAATGCCTGGATGCAGTGGCCTCAAAATGCATGCTAATACAGCAAAAATATTAACTGCAAAAGGTGAGTGGCCTCTTTTATATGGTGCTGTCCAAGTCATGCGTCATAATTTTTAGATTTTGCAGCTTCATTGGGCACATGGTCTCTAAACCATCCTTTGCCCCCCACAGCACTTGCATGAGAAGCGGCCGACGCCATCTGGAGAGCACCCCATGAAAGAGAACTGAGGTGATACCTGTCTTGGATATCTCAAATCCATGGCTCTATTTCTTGCAATTTTTGTATGAAACAGCTACATTATCTTTCGTGGGTCAAGCAGCCGTGGCTAGGGTGCAGATACGCTTACTTCTTTGGATTTGAGTAAGGAATGGATAAATGTGTGACGTGAATTTTGCATGAAGAATATTTGCACAGACTACAGATGTATAAGCAGTACTTGTAGTGAAGGGGCCCTTTTAGTATCTGAGCCACTGTAGAGAATGTTGCGTGTCACAAATTTGATTGTGTGTTGCTGCTTTCTGTGAGCTATATATTTTGTGCACATGCTTCAGGATGTCTTCCAGTCTTCTACATACACTGTTTAGGTTCCTCCAACAAAGTAGATGGTCATGGATAACAGCCATTTTCAGCTGCACTGATGAAAAAAAATCACGGTCAGAATATAGAAAATTGTTAACTGCAAATGAAGGAGTGCTACGGTTTGCAGAAATAGCATAAAAATAAACTTTGGGGTGAAGAAAGCCTCAGCAAACAGTCAAGGTAACCTGTCTGCTTTCGTGGCTAATAAAAATTAAAAATGCTTTACAGATCCAGCAGCTCCATGAAGGGGTCGGTAAGTTAAATTGGTGAAAAAATTAGGTTTGGTGCATGAACCTTAACGTTAATTCCTTTTTTCCAAGAACCATAGCAGAGTGGATCCGACTGTCTTGCAGCCAAATGTGCTGTACTAATGAAGATCTTTTTTCCCTCGCTTGCACACCTTTGGGAAAAGCAGGGTATCTTTGAATAAAGAATTTCTTTAATTTTATCACCAAAAATATGTGAAGTTTTAAGAAAAGTAAAAAAAATAGACTATGCCCCTGCAGGCCCATGATAAAGACAATTCACTTCTGCTTCTCTAAGCTTCTGTCAGCATATGTTTCGACATATGTTGTTCGAGTCGCATGTGAACACGTTTACTGGTTTGCTTCTGAGCAGAATGCCTGCGTAAGCGAGAGCTCCGAAGTCCCTCAATCGAGAACGAGTCTACAGTGTCCAATAGCTGTGGTGGATACATAAGCAAAAAACAGGGCTACGTAACACGCAGACGTTTGGCGATTATCTCTTATTACGTCAGCGTTGTGATGGTAAGCGCCCACGTGAATGATCTAGACTGAGTGACCTTTCGTTTCGTCACCTATGCTTTGTCAACTTTCTCTGCAGGGTTGCCATTTCAGCTTTAGCATTAACACAGGCAAACTAATGGTATTTAGAGGCAACCAACACGATCGATCACTAAAGTTTTGTCAGACTCATCATCATCACCATCAGCCTGACTACGCCCACTGCAGGGCGAAGGCCTCTCCCATGCCTCTCCAATTAACCTTGGCCTTTGCCAGCTGCAGCCACCGTATCCTCACAAACTTCTTAAAGGGACACTGAGGAGAAATTGAAGTTGGCTTGTATCAACAGAATACCAGCTCCTGATTACAAAAACGCCACTCATACTGACAACAAAGCTCTTGTAACGTAGAAAAGAGCAAGAACCAAAATACAGGTATCGCCGCCACAGGCCAAACTCGCAAGTACAAACGTGATGAGATCATAGAACAAAACAGTGTTGCTAGAACGAATGGTTCTAGCAACACCAGGAACCGAGAAACCATGCATCACTGAGGCGCAGCCAATGCATGCGCAAATCTTGACGTCGCCAGATGGCGCCACATGCCCGGCTGCTACGCGCGCTCCTGAAGCATCGGGATAAATCAGCGCCTGTTTTCCGGCGCTAGGCGGGCTCCCGGTATTCCGCTAGCGGTAACAAGGTACACGGTATGCTAAAGGTGTCTATTTGCGAGAACTTCGTTGACGACTTCGAGAACGAGATCCATCGTAACGCTGGCAAAACGCCAGTGCAAACGTAATCGAAGCGACTGTAGCGACGGCCGCAATAGCCGATAGATGCCTTCAACGTGCGGCCGGCGGTAGCTTTCTTTTCGGCTGCTGCTAGGCCGCACTGCTGGCAGCCAGAAATCACGGAGTCTGCGTTACGTCATGTGCATGTCATGTTTCACGTCTCTTAGTCCTCTGTCGTCATAGACTAATCCCAAGTTTGAATCAGAGCGGCGGGAAAAACTTTTTCAACTTCGAATCCAAATTTCTTAGAAATAAATGCATCTTTCGCTGCCGGCCAAGTGGCAACAAAGCCATGACATGCCGAACTATCGGATTTTACTATAAAAAAAATATTAATAGTGCTCTCCTCAGTGTCCCTTTAATCTCATCTACCTACCTTACTTTCTGCCGCCATCTGCTATGTTTGCATGCACAAGCCCATTTCTTCCTCCTGATTTCAACTAGGATGTCATTAAACCACATTTACTGTGAAGGCTCTGTCCATGCGCAAGGCTGAATCACTCCGAAAGCATATATATTGTAGTGGGAACGTGTTGCACATTTTCACATCCCGACTTATTCTGCTGCTCCTTCTCACCACAGATTTATTTATTTATTTGTATCTCACAAGCCCCGAAGAGCATTGGGTGAGGGGGACATATCGAAAAAGGAATATGTGGAAGTAAAAAACCATAATAACGGTACAATGGACGCAGTACAAGGAAAAAACATGAAAGGAACGCGAAGTTGTTATAAAACGGAGTTAAAATAACATGAAACACAAGAATAGAAAGAAAAAAAGAGCGAAACACAAACATGTGAAAAAAAGGGTAACCAGGGGCAACAGAAACAGTGGTAAATCAGAAAACAACGAAACAGCAAATGAAATTGTGGCACATTTCGAACATTACTAGGGCAATAAATGTGTACATAGATGTTTTTTGAACTCTCCAGGATCAGTGAAAGAGATTATGTTGTCAAGAAGATCATCCCAGAGCTTAATTGCTCTAGGTAATTAGGAGCATAGTCTCAACTGAGAACACAACATGCTGTTGACTCATTCCTAATTGCCACCAAGAAGTTAGCAGAAACAAACGCGGCACATAAAAAGCACGACGGCCGGAGCCTCCTCTTACAACAATCGCTTTTGTAATTCTCTAGAAAATCTTTCAGAATTACTCATTAGAATGTAATGTATTTCCCTTAGATCTGAACGGAATTTAGTCCACAGTTTATATAACTAATTGGAATATGGCTAACATCATTTGAAAGAAACACTGTAACAACTCTTATATTACGTGCCAGCTATCTTCAACGAATTACCGAATGATTTATTTTCTTTAACCACCCGCAAAAAACTGCGTGTTGCTGTTCAAGCGTTAGAGAATCTTTAACATGTACTAAAATCTTATCAGTGCTTTTTCATTCTTTCCGTGCCAAAATTTCTGTGTTCTTCATGTTTACGTCTTTTAATTTTCTTTTGCCTCTGATGGAGCTCTGATGTAGCGCGAAGATTGCCGCGGCTGCCGGTTGTCGCCGCACAAGCCCACTTGTGGCTTCGGCGCTTCCGTTTCTTTGTATGTTCAGATTATGCTGAATAAAGATTATTATTATTATTATTAAAACTAGTTAAAGGATTTTTATAGATATCCATTTGAATGCATTCATTTCATTGAATGTGACGCTTTTGAACCTGTAATTATTTGAGTAATGAGTTCCAATAACTAATTGGCTACCACATGCCTATAGAAGCTCAGCTAGTGGCTATCAAGACACACACTGTAATGACTCTAGAACGTTCTTCGGGAATTATTTAGGAATCCTTTTTCACTCTTTTTGTTGCAGGGGGTTTCTTTTGAATCTGCAAAAAATTGTGTAAGGCATTTGCTCACTGCATTGCTGTGGAATGGGATTATACATTGATCTCTGTTTCCTGGTGGGAAGGAAAAGAGCCCGTGCGTGCATGATGTAACCACTGGTATTGCTGTAAGCGTGCAAGAAATCACACAGAGCAACAGCATGCCAGATGCAAACAAATACCTTTATTTCACTAAGCAACTTTTACAGCAGCTTGTAGAATTAAATGTTTGTAGCTCCTGGACAGCCTTAGTAATTAGCAGCAATTATGATGAAAATTGAGAGGAGGCATGGCACATGAGCAGTAGCAGCACATTTTATTTTGGCACAATCAAGTACTTTTAGATTAAAATTACTTTCCGTGCCACATGTGCAACAAAGATCACATCTGAAAGAGAGCACGTTTTCATGAAAAAAAAAAACAGCGGAGTACCTACTCAAAACAACACTGCCTGGACTTCCACCTTGAATACCTCTTAGTATGAGCCTGAACTAATTTTTATTCATTTATTCCCTACATAAATACAAAAATGCTAGCTGGAGCCACAGCAAAAGGCTAGCTGCATGTTCATTCTGTGAGAATTAAAGGTTAGAAAGCATTGTGCACCCTTATATAGCATTCTGAAAGGATTAAGCAAACAAGGGAAGGGGCATGAGGGGCTCGTTATAAATATGAGAGAAGCCAACAGCCACAGAAACCAAGGAGCACAGGGGATTTTTTTTAATTTATTTATTTTTTTGTGGTGTTGATCAAGTAAGAATATTACTGAATATGTAGTCGCTTAAAGCTAATTGATTAGAAAAGCAGAAGAAAAAACAACCACATGCCGCCGGTGGGATCCGAACCCACGGCCTCCGGATTACGTCCGGTGCTCTACCTCTGAGCTATGGCGACGGCTGTCAAACCTTCTGCTTTCAAGGGTATTTATGTTTACAAATAACCTAACCTTGAGAGTGTTCATCAGCGCCACCCACGTTCGTAAGCGGCGGACGTGCAACGTCCTGAGTTACCGCTGGTGTGACGTAGAACGCCATCGAACGGTGAGGGTGGAAGCTGTGTGAGAACCCTCTTATGCTTCCTATGGCGTCAAGGCTGCCAGAACCGAGGCCCTCGCTGAGTAATTTAGCAAACAAGGGAATGGGAATGAGGGGCTCGTTATAAATATGAGAGAAGCCAACAGCCAGAGAAACCAAGGAGCACAGGGGATTTTTTTTTTTTATTGACAGCCGTCGCCGTAGCTCAGAGGTAGAGCACCGGACGCGTAATTCGGAGGTCGTGGGTTCGGATCCCACTGGCGGCATGTGGTTGTTTTTTCTCCTGCTTTTCTAATCAATTAGCTTTAAGTGACAATATATTCAATAATATTCTTACTTGATCAACACCAGAAAAAAATAAATGAATTAAAAAAAAATCCCCTGTGCTCCTTGGTTTCTGTAGCTGTTGGCTTCTCTCATATTTATAACGAGCCCCTCATTCCCCTTCCCTTGTTTGTTTAATTGCTTAGCGAGGGCCTCGGTTCTGGCAGCCTTGCCACCATAGGAAGCATAAGAGGGTTCTCACACAGCTTCCAACCTCGCCGTTCGATGGCATTCTACGTCACACCAGCGGTAACTCAGGACGTTCCACGTCCGCCGCTTACGAACGTGGGTGGCGCTGATGAACACTCTCAAGGTTAGGTTATTTGTAAACATAAATACCCCCGAAAGCAGAAGGTTTCACAGCCGTCGCCGTAACTCAGAGGTAGAGCACCGGACGCGTAATTCGGAGGTCGTGGGTTCGGATCCCACCGGCGGCATGTGGTTGTTTTTTCTTCTGCTTTTCTAATCAATTAGCTTTAAGCGACAACATATTCAGTAATATTCTTACTTGATAAACACCACAAAAAAGTAAATAAATAAAAAAAATCCCCTGTGCTTCTTGGTTTCTGTAGCTGTTGGCTTCTCTCATATTTATAACGAGCCCCTCATTCCCCTTCCCTTGTTTGCTTAATTACTTAGCGAGGGCCTCGGTTCTGGCAGCCTTGCCGCCATAGGAAGCATAAGAGGGTTCTCACACAGCTTCCACCCTCGCCGTTCGATGGCGTTCTACGTCACACCAGCGGTAACTCAGTACGTTCCACGTCCGCCGCTTATGAACGTGGGTGGCGCTGATGAACACTCTCAAGGTTAGGTTATTTGTAAACATAAATACCCCCGAAAGCAGAAGGTTTGACAGCCGTCGCCGTAGCTGAGAGGTAGAGCACCGGACATGTAATTCGGAGGTCGTGGGTTCGGATCCCACCGGCGGCATGGGGTTGTTTTTTCTTCTGCTTTTCTAATCAATTAGCTTTAAGCGACAACATATACAGTAATATTCTTACTTGATCAACACCACAAATAAATAAATAAATTTAAAAAAAAATCCCCTGTGCTCCTTGGTTTCTGTGGCTGTTGGCTTCTCTCATATTCTGAAAGGATATCATTCACAGCTGTTCAAGGATTGTGAGCATGATAAAGAAGTGAACATGATGAAGGGGTCAAAATTGTTTTGAGAGCACATGCGAGCTGTGCTGTTCAATATTAAACTGCCTCTTATGAAAAGTGTACACAGAGCTAATTTTGGCGGCATGCTTTCTTCTCTAGAATAATGTGGAAGACACTGCTATGCCTAAATCACCAGGTGGTATTCACCTATGCCCGAAAAATAATTTATAACTGAATTTTTCTGTCATGCTGTTTCGGTTTCAACAGCCGAAGAATGAATGTAATGTTAAAGTGTGCTTATCGGTCACGTGAAAAACAACAAATTGCTGCTTCTACATTTGTTGTCATTCCGGCTGTTGAGACCAGCTGGCTTTATCAATGTAGCAAATTAAAACGACAAAGAAGTGATTATATCCCAGGTTCTTCATGTTTCGCATGACCTATAGGCACACATTGATGTCACAGTCCTCATTTGGCTGTTGAAACCGAAACAGCATGAAAAAGAAATTCAACTGTAAATTATTCAGTGGTCGTACCTGAATACCACATGATAGTATTTGTATAATAATGGCTTATGCATCATTACAAAGCAGAAAACACGCACCCAAAAGTTAGGTGTCTGTATTCCTTCAAGCAGGAATAAATTGTTAATTCAAGCAAGACACTAAGTACAATATTGAGCAAAATAAAAAGTACAATATTCATTTCTACTCTACAAGAGAAAAAATCGTCTCATAACAATGCAAATTTCAAGGAGTAGTTAATGCCTGATACTGGGCAATAATGAGCCAGTTAGCCATCATGCATATTACTGAATACTAAAAGGGTGTGCCTTGATTGGCATTTCAATTCTGCCCAGTTTGCAGTACCTGCTATTAACCACAAAAAAGCTGTACATCAAATCCCTGACTGTGGCCAACAAAAGGCCTGGTTTCTTTTCTTACATACCCATCACTTGTCTTTTCCTACACTGTTTTACTGTACAACTTCGTCTAACCATAGGGAACAGAGGGCGGCCAGAACAGGACGCTTTACATTCGGCTGTTCGGGAGACCTTGTTAGGTGACGACATAAGCTGTTTATATCATCTCTTAGAGCCCCCTTTCTTCACTCAACTGCTGCTGTCGACAGGCAACTAATATTATACCTATCCACATGCTTTCCTGAGCTGTATTGCCTCCATTGACAATGGGCAGCTTGCTTCCAACAACCTAAGAGATCATCAGATGCCGGCTGCCAAATTCACTGCTCAAGGAAGGTATGATATGCTGTGGTAATCAAGTGAACAAAAAGAAAACTTAGAAGAAAAGCAATATCCAGTTTAGAGGAGAAACAAAACAAATATTTCGAAATGCAATCTGTTTCAAGTGCATTTCATTACTTTGTAGTAAATAGTAAGGACGATAAGTGGGCTTGGATATTAACAACCAACTCAAAGCACACATTTATAATATTCGTATGCTTAATACAAGGTCTGCCTTTCTAACCATGCTGGAGTAGACATATTTAGTTCGTAACTCATATCCTTTAATTGGGTGCATTATTTTGAAAATAAAAATTGGTCAAAAAAAGGCAGTTGTTAGTTCATATCGGCACTTCCAGCTAATCTTTGCGTGTGATCTTCATTGTGCATATCCCACAGTACAATAAATCATTTGCATAGATCTCAGTATTTTCTTTCATAAAATGTGTTGATGACTTGCAGTAAGCCAACGATGTGACCTGGCCAGTAGATTATTAGGTGCATCATTTTTGTATGTAGAGATGAGGAGGTATCAGGTAGACATCACCCAGGCTTGCCAGTCTGAAGTACTCAGATGTCTGCAGAAAAAAATCAGTCAGTGAGACCTAGCACACAACTGCTTTCACACTAATGCAAACAGAGGCAACAATCAGATAATTATCTACAAGTAGTAGCACTGTGGTCATCTAGTTTTGAAAAGATTGCTAACAGCACAAAACACAAAGTATGATTTAAAAAAGATCCCCCTCAACCGTCTTAATCTCATCCGCACATCTAACTTTCTCCCGCCCCCTGCTACGTTTGCCTTCTTTTGGAATCCGCTCCGTTACCTTTACGGACCAGCAATTATCTTGCCTTCGCATTACATGCACTGCCCAAGCCCATTTCTTTCTCTTGATTTCAACTAGGATGTCATTAACCCGCATTTGTTCCCTCACCCACTCTGCCTGTTTCCGATCTCTTAACATTACACCTATCATTTTTCTTTCCATACCTCGCTGCGTTGTCCTTAACTTAAGCTGAACCTTCTTTGCTAGCCTCCACGTTCTGCCCCATAGGTGAGTACCGGTAAGATACAGCTGTTGTATACTTTTCTCTTGAGGGATATTGGTAAACTGCCATTCATAAACTGAGAGAACCTGCCATATTTGCTCCACCTCAGTCTTATTCTTCTAGTTATTTCCCTCTCATGATCCGAATCAGCAGTCACTACCTGCCTTAAATAGACATATTCTCTTGCAACTTCCAGCACCTCGCTACCAATTGCAAACTGCTGTTCCCTTGCTAGAGTGTTGAATATTACTCTGGTTTTCAGCATGCTAATTTTTAGCCCCACCATTCTGCTCTGCCTGTCTAACTCATTGATCATGCTTTGCAGTTCATGTCCTGAGTGACTTAGCAAGGCATTGTCATCAACGAATAGCAGATTACTTAGGTATTCTCCATTAACTCTTATCCCCAACTGTTCCCATTTCAGGCCCCAGAATACCTCCTGTAAACAAGCGGTGAATTGCACAGGCGAGATCGTGTCTCCCTGCCTGACACCTTTCTTTATTGAAATTTTATTGCTGACTTTATGGAGAACTATGGTAGCCGTGGAATAGTTATAAATATCTTCCAATATTTTCACATAACACTCTTCTAAACCGATTCCACAATGTCTGCATGACTGCTGAGGTTTCTCACTGAGTCGAATGCTTTCTCGTAATGAATAATAGCTTACATTTGCCTATAACACTATTCTTCTAATGCATAACAATATTTATTGCCACTATAATGCAGTGACATTCACAATCGCTTGTTTTTGAGAACTAATGCACCTTTCTTCTGTATTTTACTAGCGACTAGTTATTTGCAGTAAGAAAATGAGGTGCAGTGAAAACTGTGACAACAGCTGTCATCCAATCTGAGTAGCTCACAGGCAGCACAGAGGGTCTACATCAGGGTTTCTCGGACCGGCGCCTCGAACACAGTAACTGCGCTCACTAAACATCAGACAAGGTTTGGTTTGGTTTATGGGGTTTAACGTCCCAAAGCGACTAAGGCTATGAGAGACGCCGTAGTGGAGGGCTCCGGAAATTTCGACCACCTGGGGTTCTTTAACGTGCACTGACATCGCACAGTACACGGGCCTCGAATTTCTCCTCTAAAGAAATTCAGCCGCCGCGACCGGGATCGAACCCGCGTCTTTCGGGCCAGCAGCCGAGCACCATAGCCACTGAGCCACCGCGGCGGCGTAAACATCAGACAAGATCCGCTTGCTAAGCAGGAGAGCACTTCATGGATTCTGATCCTGCTGCATTTAGAAAAATTTTCACTTTCCTGCTCCATTGATGCTGGGTTGACACTGCTGAAACAGTTGCAGAAAGACAGTATGTGCATTAGCAATGCCACATCTATTTCAAACTGCCAGGCCGTATAATCCTTTGCATCCATTTAAATGACTTCATTCAGTTACAGAAACATTAAAAACAGTCTCTTGCACTCTGGTCGTGAGATCAATACAGCTATGTTCCAGTTGGTGCAGAAAAGCAACGAGATTACAGCCAGGCAAATGAATCAGTGCCAATACCACAGACATGACAAAACAATATGTAAAACAGTAAGCTTTTTACAGCACAATACTACAGTGCGAGTGGGAGCTCCAACTACACATCTCTGCAAAATCCAAGTCTCAGTACTTCTGTCATTGAAGAACTCTTGTGAAACTGCATGTGTCACCATTGCATGCATAAAGTCCTTCAAAATAAAACCATTTAAAAGCAAAGTCGAAAACATTATGTGCAATTTGCAATGGTACAGCCCAAAGTGTGCAATTACAAAAATGAAAGCATTCCCAGTGCAGTGCAGCGACATGTTGGAAGGTGTAAAAGTGTGCTACTATTTTTTTTTTCTTTGCAGAGGTTCATTACTGCACCAGTTTGAAGTATGCTTGAAATGCGAAAAATAACAATCAACCAAATCCAGTGCCCAGAAAATGCTTAATACTCTCTATGAGCAAACAACGCCGGAAAGAGATCACTAGAAGTTCTTTTCGTGGCGAAACTCATCGACAACATTTCGTGTGCATTTGAAGTGTGCAACTCAGACAGTTGTAGCTACATCGTCAGTTCACTTCCAGGCAACACTCCGCAGCATATACAGCACTTCACGCACCCACCACAACATTTTGAAAGCTAATTTCATGGACTCTACTGACATTCCTAAGCAATCACACCAGGTCGTTCTTTCAGCATGGATCCTGCTGGCATAACTTAAATGGCCGCCACCCTACAGTGCCAATGTTGCCAGACTGCGTGCGCCCGGAAGTACAGCCGAGTTTGATGACCACAGTGCTGCTGTTAGCGACCGTGCGGCATTGCCACCTCCTCTTTACCTTCTTTCTCACGCACTCCCGCTCTCTCCGTCCCCTTTCAGATACTGTGTTGGGCATGCATATGCCTCCGGCAGGCATTCCATAATTCTAGCATGCTTCCGACGGCCTTGGGAGCGCAGATTTTCTGCTCAACTGCTCTGACACGACTGAAACACTGGCTATTCACGGCCGTTATAGCCGGCATGCACACGTGTCCGGCAGGTGTTGCATAATCCTAGCACGCTTTCGACGGCCTTGGGAGTGCCAACGCTCCTGCTAATTCTGCTAACGCGATCACCCTCGGCGATTGCGCTAGGTGATCTCTAGTAAGTAGTTAGGTAGGCAGTTAAAATAAAATCAAACTTATCAACTGTTACTGTTGGGCATCTCATTGTAATAGACCCGTTAGAAAATTCAGTCTGTAAACTCGGCAGGCATCATCATCAGCAACTTCCGTTGGTGTCGTGCGCCATATTTTGAGTACCTTTGGCTAGAAGACGCACAGCTATGGTGCTCTGCACTAGTTTCCATCTTGTGGCATGTCTGGTTGCATTTGTGAAAGCGATGGCGGAAAATTTGCATTGGTCGAGGGACCTGAATGTCATCCCGGGTGGATTTTTGGAAAGGCTTTTGGACTCCTATTGTCCGGCCGCACCTCTAAGCGAAGGTACAAGCTGGTATTACTGTGATCCGTCGACAGTACGTGTTGCCGTGTCATCCTGCAGGTCGAATCTACTGTCGATAAAGGAGGGCTCACAACACTTGGACCGGACTCGACTACGAGCAGGCGCACTGCACGGCGAAATGCATGTGGATCCGGATACGGGCGCTCGATCAGCAGTGCTGGTGCACTAGCTATCGGTGCAAAATCAGTCGCGTTGTAGCTGTTGACATGCATAGTTTGCTCACTTCAAATCAAGGTGACAGATTACCGGAGTGCGTGCTAAGCCAGAGTGCGCAGGCACTGACCCAACGAAAACACACCGCTGCTGCAGCTACTGCACTCTGCCTATGTCGCCGCCGTTTGCTGCAGGTTCGCAACGGAGAGAATGATGGCGCTCCTCGCCGCGCTGCATCGTCGTGCTCTTTTTTGCGCACACGGAACTCACTATGAATAGCTGAGAGGCGGATGCTAGCAAATCCAAAACAAGTACGTTTGAGCAACGTTTTCATTTTGTGATGCGCCGAAACAGTAGCCAGCATCGGAATGCATGTCCTTGAGTGGCACCAAAGGTGGCACCTTTATTTTTGTGTTCACTATACAGTGGAAGGGCTACCCGGTAGGAGCTTTTCGCTGCTCTTGCAATACTTATATCATTTATTTTCATGTGAAAACGAACAGGTCACAGATGAGAAGAAAGAAGCATGCAGCTATTTCATGTGCTCCATGCTCTGGATACACAGCTTGTTTTCGTGCGTGTCTCTTACGCCGCGCTGGCTGCAGAAAGGCACACAGCAGCATGCCGGCATCACGACTATCGCTTGGAGCAGAGAGCCAATGTCAAGGGAGATGGTTAGGACACAGAAACAAGAAAATTATGCTTGTGGCTTCCCCAGACGCCGTACTTCAATCCGGCCTGAGCACAGTCCGGCAGGCGTATGCCCAAGTAATGGCGGAGGCACCGCGTTTCGCACACCACACACCAGATGGCGCTGAATTTTCTAAAGGGTCTATTAGAAATTTACACCTGGATGGTAGTAATAACCCGGTTAGCTTTTAGAATTATGTAAACTAATTCTCATCAACGCTGACATGCAAGGAATCCTGGCTTTCAGGATGCATTGAACAAAAACTACACTGCCAAAAAGAGCATGCTGCCACATCGAAGAGCACACGTCACTGGCCAGCATTTGTCACTCGCCATTTCACGTGGCACCAGAGCAGAAACGGAGAGCCACTGACCTGTGTCTGTTTCTACTGTGCCACGCAGCCAGCAATGATAAAAATGGCCTGCCACACCAGCCTTGTGTCATGGGGAACGGCACATGAAGGGTATGTATACATGCATGGTACACATTGCCCCGTGGCGTGACTTGGGGGCGCGGGTGCGTGTGTTCCTCGGCCACAATGTCTCGGATTAGCTGCCATACCCGGTACGGAGTTCGTGAGAGTAAGAACCTTTTATCCCTACTTTCACCTAAAACCGAGGCTGCAGGACAGCTGTACCTTACCATTTGAAGTGATGGGCAGACGTTGTTTACACATCAGTTGTTTTAATACTCTTCGATTGTAGAGGTGATCTTTTTTTTGTCAGTTCACAAAATTTTATGCACTGCACGGTTATGATCAACATGGCCTAGTTCTCTTGAAAAATTCTGTGCATGTGGTATCAGTGTTTTAATGTGTACACGCTTAAAGGTGCACTGAAGAGGAATCTGAACTTGTCTTTTTGCCACGGGAACTCGATCTACACGTTCCTAGCATTCTTAGAAACTGCGACTTATTGCCCTGTATGGCCGATTTCCCAAATTAAATCGAATTAACGGCCGGCTCCCGCCCTTTTTTTTGAATTCTGCCTCCTACAGTGGGCGGAGTCGACCAACGCGTGGAGTGCCTTTCACCCAGTCCCGTGGCGGCTAGCCGCTCTGCCATCGGCGGAGTAATACGTAGTAGTCTGTAGCAGCAAATAGTCCGCGCGTATTTTTATTTCTGCGGGGTTATTTTGCGGCTATATTATCTGCGAATGAAACTATTTATTCATGGAAACCTAAAAAACAAAATAAAGCGAAAGCAAAGCCTCCACGGAGCTGGCTGAAAGGAACTTCACGCGTTGGTCGACTCCGCCCATCGTACGAGGCAGAATTAAAAAAAAAGGGCGGGAGCCGGACGTTAATTCGATTTAATTAGGGAAATCGGCCATACAGGGCAATAAGTTGCAGTTTCTAAGAATGCTTGGAACGTGTAGATCGAGTTCCCGCGGCAAAAAGACAAGTTCAGAATCCTCTTCAGTGCACCTTTAAAGCAGGTGGCAGAAAAAGTTAACACTTCAGAATATATAGTTTCTTACGAAACCTGCTTTGATTTAAATGACAGCTTAAACGTCACAGGTGATTTTAACGAATCAGACGCAATCGTGAAACTTTTCGTTGCAAAGTGCATCATTTGAGACAAAAAAATGCAGAACTGTTTATGCAAAATGGTCTATAGCTTCCCACCGGATGCTGGGGAAGAATCACGAATGTAGGGGACAAGTTATCGGTAGCTTTCATTTTGAAGTGAGGCTACGAAGGGATGGAAAGAATGCATTGAACTGGAACGACTGGTCAACAATACCAAGGTATCAGTGAGACTCAGGTATTAAATGAAGTTCGATATAGGGACCACGACAACTTCTCCAGACAATAAAAAAATTCAGACGACAGAAGTGACGAATCAAAATGTGGATTTTTTATTCTTTGGATTTCTTAGGCGAATTCTGATTCCACACTGATGCGTCGAATTGTACGCTCTGTTTTTTTTTTAAAATCACCTAAAAGTAATTAGTCGACAGTAAATTTGATGATACTGAGCTGTCCACGCTGGTCACTGTGGCGCAGCTCACCGAGCAACATTGATGTGTACATCCCGGCGTAGGACGGGGATGTGCACATGTACAGCACGATGCGACAGGAGAAGAGCGACGTGCGGACTGTTGTGTGGCACGTCATGAACAGCTGAAAGACTGCGGCGGGAAGCAGGGCTCCGGGCATGCTTTCACCGATCCCAGCGTTGGCGTCGCAGGTCCGGGTGCCGAGGCGCACGATGAGCTGCGCAGATGAAGAGAGCTCTTGGGAACTGGTTGCTAGCATGGACTAACTGACGTGTTTTCAACAAGGCAGTTCTAATGAGTTTGACTGAACTCAGTAGATAATGTTAACACAAACGTTGTATGTTGCTTTCACTTAATTACCGGCAAGGCAAGCAAACCTGATCTTATTGCGTGAACGCACACAGCCTTGTGTAGATTGCCTATTTTAACCAGGGGCAGATTTTAGGCAAAAACTAGCTGTGGTTTAACTACTGCTGCACCTGATTAGAGAGCGGAAGCTATGGCATATCAGGCAACTATACGTGGCTCGGCATCTGTAACAATGAGTGCATTCCGGACACTGGATAGGCAGCGCGTCCACCCTGGCACATTGCCAGAGTTTGCTCACCCAATGAACGCGGTGGCCTATTGCTGCAGTGCCATGTGTTTGTCACAACATTGTCAGCACTAACGCATGTAGCCGACATCTCTCTCTCATCGCCCCACGTACCTCAACGCACAATTATGGCATTGTTATGATTGTACTTCTGGCCACGTGGGCCCGAGCAAGCGACAACTGAGAACTGTCCACAAAGGCGACAACTCCGCGACAGCTGAAGACCGGATGGCCTTTGTCTCGGAAAAAAAAGGGTTCCCTCTACCACACCTGCTGGCCATGTCGACAGGGCGCTGGAAGACTGAGCCCTATGCGACTGCAGGGGACTCTCCCATGGGCTACCAAGGAATAGCGGGAAGCGCTCTGAGGTCCAGTCATTATGTTTTGACATCGGCATTCATCTCCAAAGGGGAAGCTGGCACCGTGTACCCTTCCGCGTAGCCTTGCCCGTGCACTGATGAGAAACACGTGCGACCAGCTGCACACCGTGGGAATGTCACTCGAGGAGATTCCTGTGTCTGCATTACATAGATGGCACCCTCCTCTCAAGCTCAACACGTGATGGGGGCATGTTCCTTGGGGAGAGTGCATGTTGATCTGCCACAATGAACTTGGACACGCCTTCCTCAGCAAACACGGCCTCCATCTAGACATTTTAGGGAAGAAAACCCCTATAAAACTCGGCGAAGAGGACGGTCAAGGGCCCCTCACATCAAGTAGCTTCCTCTCATCGACTCTTCGACTGAGAAACTTTCCGTTGCTGTACGTGCACATAATGTAAATAGTTGTATAAAGTTTTCCTTGCCTTCCTTGAAACCCAGTCTCCGATCATCCTCGTCTCATCACCGGTCCGGCCATGCTACCCAAGTCGCAACAACGTCCAGTGACCTGGGGAGCCAGTTATGCGCCTTTCCTTTGGTTTCGAAGCTCCGGCTCTTCATCGGTTTCGTAGCTTAAAGCGCGACTAAGGTGTCCACTGTCCCTGCGGGCCAGTTATGCACCTTTTCTTTCCTTTGCTTTATCTGAAGGTCAAATGAAGGTGAAATCTCCAGACACGGTGACCTTGGCTTTACCTAGAGTAGTAAAACTTTCGCTTCAATAACATGTGAAAGAGGGGTGTGCGAATAGTACTCTTTCAAAATCTAATCGAATATGAATAGTGTAGGTAATAAGCAATTCAAATATGAATCGAATAAGTTACGAACATTGAGCACTTGCATGAATATTCCTGTGAAACGAATAATCGTGGGACACAGCGAAGCACTAGCGGCGGCGCTGTGGTACGGCACTATAACCATAGACCTTTACAGCTATATCTGCCAAAATACGTGGCACTGACCTCTGGAAAAGAGTGTGTGTCATGAAGTCAGTGTATTAGATATGTGTGCTGTAGGTATGAGAAAATCGCACTTTGCTGCTGCTGACGACAGCAAATAAACTAACGTCACATGTCATTGCATGAGTGCTGCGATACCTATGTATGAGTTATGGATTTGCAGATTGGGCATTAAGGCAGAGCTCACAAAATCTGTGTAAGCCTTGCCGCATCGCGCAACCTTGGAGGCCATGTATGAGCATTATTATGAATGCCTCCAAACGAACAGACCGCGTCGTGCCACTGAACCCCCCTTCCCGTGCATATTGATAGCAGCAGCTTGGTATGCGGCGCCGGAGGGGATCATGTTTTGGAAACAATCCACATCCACCATTTATCAAAGTTAGCACCAAATATTTGACAACTATTCAAAAACTTAAAAACCACTCGATTCGTTTCGAATAATTTTCAGGCTGGACTACTGACTCGTTCAGGAATCGTATAGGAGGACATTCAATTCATTATTCGTGAGTTTCGAATATTCGTGCGCCCCTAAAGATGATTTTTTTAATGTACTGACACAAACTATAACATAATACAGTCAAACCCCGCAATAACAAACGTCTTCAACAACGAAACTGTCATGAGAACAAAATATTTCAGAGTCCCCGGCGGAGGCACATACTAGGGCTACATGTATTTCATATCCGTCAACAACAACACATTTTCAACCGTCAGGCCTGCGACAACAGAAATTTCTGCTGTAGCGGGTCGCGAGTTTTCTTTGCATGGTCTCAACATAACGTCACAAAAAGTGCAATCCGGTTGAAATCCGGATCAAAAATGTGCTAAAACATGTTATTTAAGCACTTTAGAAAATTGCTTGCTGCTCACTAGCGAGTCTATGGTCGCAGCCATCTCTGTTTACAAAAAAGCTCAGATGATGGTGATGAAAGGGACGCGTTATCCCTGTGTCGCAAGCACCTGGTCACGTGACCGCCGTCTTTGCGCGCCAGAAAGGGGGGAGAGAGAGCGGGGCTGTTCACAGTGGCATTCAGAGCAGCGGCTGTGTGCTCATACTTTTTTCTAGGCAGCGAAAGAAGGGGAGGGACGCGCTGCTCTCTCTTGCTCTTTCCGGCTACAGGGTAGAAGTGGCTGGCGCCTCGGGCAACTCATGTCCCCTTCCCCTCTCCTTCCGTTCATGAAAACGCCTCTGCCTCGCACGGCGCGTACAGACTGTCAGAAGCAGCCAGGGCCGTTGTTTGCAGCAGTAAGCCTTACATAATGCCTCCTCCAGTTAAGAAGCACAAGTTTCTTATGCGCTTAGAGAAATCGCAAATCATCGTGGAAGCTGCAACCGGAAAAAAGATGGATATCGTTGTCAAGTTCGGGATACCATGCAGCTCCCTGTCCACCATTTTAAAATCCAAGCACAGTATATTGGCGGCGCTGGAGAATGGAGCATGTGGGGAACACAAGACTGTGGCCACCCTGGCTTTTGAAGACGTGGACCAGGCTGTATACAAATGGTTCCTGGACAAGCATGCAAACACATACCGCTGTCTGGTAGAATGTTACAGCAGAAAGCAGTCGACTTTGCATGCCTTCTGGGGCACGATGACTTCAAAGGGAGTGCCGGCTGTCTGTGCCATTTTAAAGCGCGACACAACATCACCGCCAAAGTGATTGCTGGAGAATGCACAAGCGTTAACAAGAAAGACACAGTAAACTGGATGCGACACTTGGGAAGCCATCACGGATGAGTAGGAACCCTGCGACATACACAACGCTGATAAGACGGGATTGTTTTACGAGATGCTTCCGTCGCAGACGCTAGATTTGAAGGGCCAAAAATGCCACAGTGGCAAGCAGAGCAAGAAGCGCATTACAATTCTTCTCTGCGCAAACATGGACGGTTCCGATAAGCATCTGCTCTTTGTCGATGGCAGAAGCAAAAAGCCACTGTGTTTTAAGGCGCACGGCAGGCTGCCCGTTCAATACACAGCCAACCAAAAATCATGCATGACACACGCTATCTTTGCCATCTGGCTAGAAGCCTTCAACGACAGCATGCGATGAGCAGGTAGGTCCGTGTGCCTTTTCGTGGACAGCTGTACTGCCCATTGTGTTGATGTCACTTGCACAAACATGCGACTGGTATTTTCCCCAGCGAACTGCACCTTGGTCCTTCAGCCTCTGGACCAAGGGGTCATCAGAAGCTTGAAGTGTGCCGAACGTCAAAGGTTTATTCAGAGGATGCTGCTGAACATCGCGTACAAACGCCCGACGGGGGTAGACCTTTTCATGGCCCTAGAGATGGTTGCTGCAGCATGGATGAAAACAAAAGCGAGCGGGA
Organism: Amblyomma mixtum; assembly: GCF_055824585.1. NCBI lineage: Eukaryota > Metazoa > Arthropoda > Arachnida > Ixodida > Ixodidae > Amblyomma > Amblyomma mixtum. The sequence goes on from NC_143014.1 coordinate 241,937,852, forward strand.
TCAAAAGCAGCTTCGAACACGCTGGCTTCAGTAAGCAGCAGGTGCCAGCTGCAACGTCAGAGTCTGAGCGACCAGCAGAAGAAGGTGGAAGCGAGTTTGCTGACGCAAGTGAACTTTCCACGCTGAGTAAGGAATGGGATGCGCTTCGGAGTGCAGACGGAACTGTGCCGGGCGGCTTGGTTCTACACGACTTCCTGTCCGTCGACAATGACTTGGTTGTCCATGAGGAACTAACGGATGGCGCCATAGTCAGTAGCGTGTGTGGCACTGACGATGAAACCACGACCAAGCAAACGAGCCCATGAGATGTGCTTGACGCACTCGACACCGTACGCTCATTCCTCGCGACGCATGATGATGTGGCCATGCAACATATTTTGAGTTGTGAAGATCGAGTGTTAAAAATCCTCCGAAGCCGTCGATGGCAGACTGAGATTATGCAATTTTTCTATTAAAGTGTAGTTTCTGTGATATGTATTTACCTTTTTTGTCTGCCTTCTCGCATTTTTGCAATAACGAAATTCTCGCGAGAACGGAAAAAATTGCTGTCCCGGAAGATTTCGTTATCGCTGGGTTTGACCGCAATTACAATCACAACTAATCCTCAAACACGTTCACTCAAATACACTGAAAAGGATGAAGAACACGAACAGGTGAAAGATGAAGAACACAAACATTGCTCATGACCTCCTACTAACTTTGTCTCAAACAATTTGTGGCCGTCCTGTCCCAGGAAACTTACTAAAGGCTTGTGCTGTAGTGCATGTAAAGACCAGCCTCTCACATTGGCTTCTATATATGCTAATTTCACAGCGGCCACTCTGTACTCGATTCCCTGTGATGTGAACGACGTCGCCTGGCACTTGGCATAGTATGGTGGAACCCAGAACTGATAATGATGATGAATTTCAAAAGCACAAGGGCAACTTTGGCCAAAGAGCACAATGGCACAAGCTGTCTTCTGGTCGGGAAAAATGGGTCGGAAGTCCCCATTTTTTCGGCTTCGCATCTCCCGTATAGACAGACATAGATCTGTGGCGATAACGAAATGCGGTGTTGCTGCTCTCGCCAGCTTGAATGACTGGGGGAAAACTTTTGTGTGAAAAGTAGGCTTAGCGCTCATGGGAATTCATGGAAGCAGAAGATTTCAAAGCCGTTTTCTGATTTCACAGCGTATCTATGACGTTGTCCTTTAGTGAAGAACAATCAGATTCATCCAAGAACAGATTCTGATACTATCAAGCGTCATTTCGAAGGCAATGTATTTTTAATATACCTATGCATGGGAGTGACTCCCGGCTGGGTGTAGGAATGGGAGTGCGGCCCATAGAAATGCAGGTAAGCAAAACTTTCAGAAATATTTTTCTCGTTCCACAGAGTACTAATGGAGGCGGCTGGCTGGCAAGCGCATTGAAGAAGTAGGGTGTGGGAAAGTATGACACGTCATTTCGAAGCTGTCTGTTTAAAACGACATGATGAATGTGCATTCTGAAGCCGGACATACACTAAAAGGCGCTCCATTCGCTGGGTGTTTCACCGATTTGTGCAAGCTTCTTGTGTAGTCCAACATGCTGCCGCGAGCGCTGTATTTGCTCACTAATACAGTCGTTCAAACTAGATAGCCTAAACAACACTAGCTAAAAAGCAGGGGCCGTATTACGGAATGATCAAATCACAAACTTGTCAAAAACGCATCAATTAGCCCTGCCATGGCCCCACTCCTATTGGTCGGCCGTGGCCAGTGGCCATATTGCTTTTGCGTCATAGGCACAGCTGCCATTGCGTCACGAATGAGGCAGAAGTGATGACGCTGCACACCTAATTATGCAGGGGCAAACTGACGTTTTTTTGTGATCGCCTCGAGGCGGTCAAATTGACCGTTGCATTTGTCACAGAAAATGGCGGCAGTGTAAGTGGCGATACGACTGAGGCGGCTGCGCCAGCGCGAGCAACGGCGAAGGAGGGCGCACGAAGACACATTTGACTAAGGTGCCTCGAGGTAGTGCTGCAAAACTATCGATAGTACTATCGATAGCATGCTATCGACAGTTAGTACTTTTGATAGTACTTTCGATTCTATAAAATCAACCACATGTACCCACTGCATACTAAACTTGGTTTCCCGAGTGTGCAGTATGGAGGTGATGGTAAGAGTACCTGACAGGACTCGCCGGTTTTCGCAGCCTATGCGTCACTGAGCTCTGCAGAGATTCCCTACGTAAAGTTACTGGATCAAGTGTTGGTGTCGCGAATGTCCAAGTTGTGAAAAATGTGTGCGAAAAGCATTTCTTCAGTGGTGACATCAGCAAGACGATGCCTGCAGTGCGCATTGGTGTCGTGTTAGCCACAAGTTGTTGTGCTGTTTGTTCTTTCATCGGATGAAGTTCCAGACATTTTTCCAAACTGTCTCAGCTACCTTTTAAACTGAACTGCCCCGCTTTTACGTCTAAGTTTAAAGTGGCAGTTATTTTATTTTAACTCTAGTATGTTCTCATAGCCCCACCAGTTATTTTTAAAATTGGTAAACTTGTATACAGGTCATCACAAAATGAACAAGGGAGGGGAAAACCTCAGGTTGCTTGAGCCAACGTTTCGACACGGGGACTTGTCTTCGTCTGGGCAAAGCGTTCATCACCTCCTGCACTTACAATGAAATACTCAAACGCGCTTCCAAACATAAACAATATCCTGCGGAAATACTGCCCCATTTTAACTGGTAACGACCGTCTCAAGAAAATATTTCCCGACGCACCAAGGGTAACATACAGATGCAACACAAACCTGAAGGACATCCTGGTGCATGCTAGGCTCGGTAAGAAACCACCACCGACAGTAACTTCATGCTCTCGACCTAGATGCAAGACATGCAAACATTTACAAAGGGACACTACGGTTAAAAGTACAGCAAGCGATTTCAGTTTCGATATAAAGACCAGTTTTGACTGCATATCGTCCAATATTATCTACATGCTCCAGTGCTCCTTCTGCCAGAAACAATATATCGGAGAAACCGGGCAAAAAATGAGTGCCAGATTAAACGGGCACCGGGCTGACACAACACGGAATGAACAGAAGGCAGTGTCGACCCATTTTAATCAACACCATCAGAAATTCGACGAACTCAAATTGTTCATTTTTCAGTCAGGCTTCAAATCGACTAGGGACAGAAATACAGAGAAGCATTCCTAATCCACAAATTTAAAACACTGCAACCAACAGGGATTAACATGTCCAGAAGAAACCTGGAATCTCTCAGGTACATTCCAGGGTTAGCATAATTTTAAATGAACAAATGTCTTGCACATGGTCAGACCATTTCCTAGAACCTCACATAAGCATATTATCGCTCTTTGCACCCTTCCCACGTCATATCTTCCACCACATTTCCGGCCTTCTCACCCTCTCCCTTTGTTCATCTTTTTTTTTCTCCTAATCCCCTACTATCAGTTCTCGGAAACCGTGACATTCCTGTTACCCCCTCGCCCCCCCCCCCCCTTTTTTGGCTTTCTCTGAACTCGAGCCATTCCCCCCCCCCCCCCCGCCTTGTCCTTCCTTGGAAATGCCCCCCCTTTCTTTCTCCTTCCAGTGCCAGCCTATTTTGTTTGCCTTGTTCTCATTTCCCTGTGCCACGCTGACTAATCCTCTTATCTGAGTTTTACAGGTCCACCCAGCGCCTCCCCCCTGTCGCAGCCCCTTCAAAGCCTTTGTTCATTACACACCCCCCAGATATAAGTTTTTCCACTACTGCAGCTTAACGAATCAAGATTCACCTCCCTCCCCTTCCTGACACGCATCCCCTCTCACACCACTTTCCTTCCCCCACCCGGGGCCTTCCTCCTCGGAGCGAAGGCCCTATTTAATCCCTGCCAATGATGAACGCTTTGCCCAGACGAAGACAAGTCCCCTTGTCGAAACGTTGGCTCAAGCAACCAGAGGTTTTCCCCTCCCTTGTTCATTTTGTGATCGCCAAGGACCATCTACCACACCCTCTCTCTACCATTGTATACAGGTCGGCGTAGAGAAGAAAGTCACCTGACATGCGCAGTGCATATGACATATCACGAGCCTACAAATAATGAAATGCACAGCAATTAACATTCATTCTTCTTGTTCCGGCCATCATGTTGTCGAATGCCTTTCTTACAATGTGATACATAAATCGATATATTTAGAACTGCTTCATGTAATGTGATTTTATGCGTATATTTAGCTTTTATTTAGCTCATGTGTCAAGATGTCCTTCTCATCTAGTATTCTATTGGAAATATTTCCGTAGTTTGAGCGATAAACCACTGCCACGCTTACAACTTCACTATCGACCGAATATTTGATAAGTGGCGCTTTACATTTACATTCACTCAACACTAGGTATGACCGCGCACGTTCTAGACTACCATGTTGCAATGAGGATGCGACAGCTCAGTAAACAAAGAATGTTGGACAGCTCAAAGTTGCGCAACTTGAGAAAAGCTTTACTTTTGAGTATGAATGTATCGATGAGCATACTCTGGGTCCTTTACTGCGGAATGAAATTTTTCATTCATCCACAAGATATTTCATAAAAGTATGAATTGAGTATTTCTGGTAGTCAGTTATCGCAAATGCCGTCGTGGTGGCACAGGGGTTATGGTGCTGGGTTGCTGACTAGATATATGCAGGTTCAGTGCCGGGCCGTGGCAGCTCTATTTCGATGGATGCGATAGGCCCGTGTACTGTGCGATGCCAGTGCATGTTAAAGAACCACAGCTGGTCGAAATTTATCTGGAGACCTCCACTACGGCACCCCTCATAGCTTGAGTCTTTTTGGGACATTAAGCCTCACAAGAATGTGAAACCAATCAGGTATTGCAAATGTTTTGGCCATATCGCTGGCCAACAAATGCATAATATCAACAGTGTTACTATCGATAGTCTTACTATTGACAGTCTTGCTATCGATAGCGGTACTATCAGTAGTAATACTATCAATAGCAATACTATCGATAGTAATGCTATCAATAAAACTATCAATAGTCTATCGATGGTTTTTTTACACTATCAATATTCAATTTCCCGATAGTTTTGCATCACTACTTGATGGCCAGCACCGGACATCAAGGCACTCCACGTTTGACTTGCTGGACGAGCTGTTTCGATGCCTTTTTCGACTGGAGAAGCAGACTATGGAGTGGCTGTGCGACGAAGTCACCGATGAAATGAGAGGTGTGCGTGCGAGTGCGCTATCGGTGCGGCGACAGGTGCTGTGTGCGCTGCCGGCGGGTGTGTGTACCGGTGGCTTTCAAATCGCCATTGGTAATGAGGCGCACGTCGGCATCACACAACCGACGGTGAGCAAATGCGTGCGGCAGGTGTCGGAGGCAATCTGCAAAGTTGGTGCGCTGAAGGAGTGGATTCCCGCGGTCACCTATGTGCCACAGCTACATACAAACAAAACATGCTTATGCTGGCAAAGAACTTTATTTTTTCCTGCAAATCGCATTTCGTGGTCATCTTCTGTTTCCCGAGGAAAAAAAAAAAACAGATTTTGTCATCGATCGTAAAAGCTGAACAACCCAGACTTCAACAAGTTGGCTTCGTCGATTTTTCTGTGCACTTAGGTCAACCGCATAGTAGCTTGATTTTAGATGCAGCATAAAAAAAAAGCTGTTTTCGCGCAAAGCAACTTGACGTTTCACTGCCGTCAGCACATCCCCGTGGCAGCAAAAGTTATCCACCAGCAAATTTAATAGTCCAACTTTGTATGCTTCTTGTTTTGCTTAATATTTTCCACCTTTAAACATAATGTTTCGGCAAAATAAACTATTAATTATTTTTATCGCTGTGCATTTCTCAAGTCTTTTTTAATAAAAATTTAGCAGATGATCCCCTGCCTGCAAGTAAATGCTCCTGGGGCGTTGCCCTGCTGAAATTGGCCGATTCCTCATTGTGTCAAGCGGCGACGTCACACTGTTTTGTCATTTTGACATCACTATCAATAACTTTTGACGGGATTTGTGATTGTTCCGTATACAATATTTCTGAAAGTTGTGCATACATAAATTTATATGGGCCGCGCTCCCGTTCCATACCCCCCCCCCCCCCCGGGTTTCAATGCCTAGTTGTTTTAAATATACATCGCCTTCGAAATGACGCTTGATACTTTCAGTACTTGTTCTAGGGTAAATTTGGTTGTTATTCACGGAGGAACAGAATCATAGGTACCCTGCGAAATCATAATACTACTCTGAAAACTTTTGCTTCCATGGATTCCTAAGGGCTCTCTAAGCCTACTTTTCGCCCCAGTTGGAACCGCCTGATGCAAACGCCACGTTTTTCGTGTAAACACCATGTTGGTATATAGGAAGCGAATGTTCAAACTCAAGGCCACCGCTGCAGCACAAAACCGGAACAGAATCTGGAACAGGATCCAGAATAGGATCCGGAACCAGAAACAACCATATGTCCGGCTAGTTTGGGAGAATGGTTTCTAAATTGCCCTGGGCTAGATGGACTGCGTGGATTGAGAGTGCATGGCAGTGATCGAGGATGTGCTTGAATGCCTGAGGTCGTGCTGTCTATGTGGGCTGTGCAGTGGCTCAAGGGGGTTTAACGTCCCAAAGTGACTCAGGCTATGAGAGACACCGTAGTGAAGGGCTCCAGAAATTTTGACCACCTGGGGTTCTTTAACGCGCATTGACATCGCACTGGACACTGGCCTATATGGCAATCTTCTCACTAGTAAAAGGGGGTTGGTGCGGAGGAAGTGCCATCAATGTTCGCCAAGATGCTTCAGTATTAGACAGACGAAACGACGCTATAATGACCGACGTAATGCAATTCCCGGTATGAATCCTACCCAGTTAGGAATCCATACTCTCCCACATATGTGGAATGCACAGGGCCCTACCTAACACGCGCTTGGGGCAATAACACGTTTCTTTTTCTGGATTACATGTTACGCATTCGCAATTGTGCACTCGTTTATCTGTGAAGTAATCCTGTTAATTCATCTTCAGAAACAAGTTCCGCATTCGCAATTTTTTCATCCATGCTTGATTACAGGCTTCATCTGTTTAGCATCCATCCCAAGGTTGTGCCACCGACCATTAAGAAGCAATTTTAAATCGCATCGGCCTTTTCATCGGCTCACAGTATTCTGAACGGATCAGAGTTATCTCCATTTAGAGAACAGTCGACTTATACACTCCTACATCCGGTCCCTGTCTCCTTTTGTATGTGCTACCTCTGTTGGTACCCGTGAATTTCACGAATTTCCTGGCACAATAATGGTGTTTCTCCACTTGTTACGTTGCCCAAGACATTCTAACAACACAAATGTCCCAAAGAATTGCACATTTACTCATGTTGTCCATGAGAGGAAACAACGCAGAAATTCGGTGAACGACGGAAAGGGACGGCACTAGCACTGTCTACCAAATGTTGGTTTCAAGTCCAGCTTTCTTGGATATCACTTTTAATCACGATGCAACTGTAGAGTGTTGTAAGATACTGTTATGAATATATTATTGGGAATGGTCTAACGTTCAGATTTGTAGAAAATCTGGATTTTAAAATTTGTCCTGTGCTTGCGCAAAGTGGTTAAGGCTACCATATAAAAACAATGGGTTCCACTTCAGTCAAAAATAGCAGAAAACTGAACACATCTCAGGGGAGGATTTGCAGACATATTGATTGTTAATATGTTATCTTATGATATCTAAAAAAAATTATTGGTGGCTTAGCATTGCTACTCAAGTAAAACTTGTTGCTGGGCGAGTTGGTGCATAGTCTCTTATAAAAGTTAGCGCAACACAAAAACAATCACAAGAAAGGAAGAAAGGACGATGCGCTAACAACTGAATTCTTTATTGAAAGACACACAGAATATATGGGTCATCGTCACGCCACCTATCAGAAATGTCAGAAGTCTGTAAAAGATGACAAAATGATAAAAGAAACCCTTTAACACAAGGTGAGTTAAAAGCGATAAGAGCAGTTGATTCTTTAAAAGAAAAAAAAAAATGTGACGCGGTGTATAGGGCCAAAATGATGTTTGAATGGAATCTGAAATGATGAAAGTGATATGAAAAAAAGCCAGAATACATGACACACCATTTAACATGGCGGAAGAAGGGTTTTTAGAAAGATTTGCATGAGAAAGCAACGAATGTATGGGTATTGGCTTTTTTTTGCCGTGGTCTGTGGTTTTAGTGCTTGAATTCATTTTTCATATGTTAAATAGTGTGTCATGCATTCTGGCTCTTTTCATCACTTTCGTCCTTCAGGATTCCATTCAAACATGTTATTTTGACCCTATACACTGCATCACATCTTTTAATAAGGTGGATTGGTGAGCTAGTTGGTTCATGATCGTATAATTGAGCAGCAGAAAGGAAACAAGGATGTCGAAGAAACATACAGACGAGGACGATGCTGCTCCTCGTCCTCGTCTGTATGTTTCTTCGACATGCTTGTTTCCCTTCTGCTGCTCAATCATACAATCACACCTTTTCGTTTTCTTTTTGCTTTTAAAGAATCATCAACTGCTCTAATTGCTTTTAACTCACTTCGTGTTAAAGGGTTTCTTTTATCGTTTTATCAACTTTTACCAACTTCTGACGTTTACTGCAGCTGATAGATGGCGTGACTGACGATGGCCCTATATATTCTGTGTGTCTTTCAATAAAGAATTCAGTTGTCAGTAGCACGTCGTCCTGTCTTCCTTTCTCGTGATTCTTTTTGTGTTGCGCTAACTTTTATCAGAAAATTGCATTGCTACGCGCGAAAAATTGCGGAAAAGCAGTTTTTGCATGTGGACTCCATCGCCATGTACCTAAAATCACGACTGAGGTGTTTACTGATGCAGAGGGCCAGTTATGCAACTTTCCGTTCCTCAAACCAAACAGAGTGTACAACGTTGTCAACGTCAACGCCAATCAACCCATAGAACACCAGTGGCCTATCGCTCCAACGCCGCGTTTCGGCCAAAACCTTGTCAACGCAAACGGAAGCAACGAACATCTCTGTGACTACCTCCATGCAGGTCAAAGCACTATTGAGGTGTCCACTGACCCAGGGAGCCAGTTATGCGCCTCTCCTTTGTGACTTTTGTGCACAGATGAAAGCTGATGAAGATGATCATGTGCATTGCACAGTGCGAGGGTGTGGCAGTTTAGCATGAGACATGACCGGCTGCGGCGATAGCATAGTGCTCTCGTGCAGTGGCCAGCGAAGCTGATCTGGTCATGTCACCGCAGATTCGATACTAATCGTGGCAATATTTGTTTCATTTCTGCAGGCATCTGAGAGGGTTCACAAAGAAATCGCCTTTTTTAGGATTGCCACAGAAGTAGTGCTTTCTCATTAAAATTTCGTCCATAAACAACTTCACTTTGAAAAAACTGCGCGTTACCAGAATTTCTGGGTATGATATCGTGGGGCTGCAATATGGTACTAATGTGAGCAAAATAAAGAGACTCCTGGCATCACATGCCAATCCGTGCCAAACTACATGCAAGCACCACCTGACAAAGCAATCCTTGCACCGGCTCGCCCGATCTCGAGCAGAGCGAAGCAGCGATCACGCTGCGCCGGTCTCAATATCAGCAGAGCTTCGTCAGGACGTGCTCACATTCAGTTTGGCATGGATTGGCACACGATGGCAGGGGTCACTTAATTTGCTCACGATAATACAAATACCTCAACATGTCATCTTGAGAGCAGAAACACCCAGCAACTTGGTGACTGCTGATATTGGCTTTATTGGTTCCCTCCATGGTTTATTTCCTCGTTTTAATGCGAAATCACTACTAGTATCGTTGCGAAAACAGCCAGCGGCATGTGTGTACAAGCAGACGGTATGGACAACTCCACCAATGGCAAGAAAAATAGGGTGACGAATTCATGGGGCGCTATGAGGCACCTCCACTTCAACAATTCTATAAATGACGTTCGTCTGTATATTCTCGCCGCTGGCCGACCTACACCTAGCTGGCGCCAGTTTTCCCGACATTCGTATCAATACTGTGACGCAACCGTTCGTTGTACAGCGTTCCGGGTGGTGTCATGCGTGCGCGCGTCTCTGTCAGTACAGCCAAGGGCAGCAATGCTTTCACATTCCCTCATGTAAAAAGTCTTGAGGGTGTTTGTCAAATTTTTGTGACGTGGAGGTATCATATTCATGCAACAAAACCAGCAGCTGAAACTCAGTGCCCGAGCCATCCCTTACAAAAAGTGCCATATAATTCAACCTGGACTTGACTTAATTACATTTCACCGCCTCTGTCCACTAAATTCCCTAGGCATGCAAGCTGAAGCTCAAGGGCAAAATTTAAAGGACTTACACTTTCAAGCAAGTCAAGTGTGCACTATGTGATCGCTGCTTGAGCTAAATTTAGCTCAGATTTTTGTAGCTTTTTCCAGGGCAATATGTTGAATGTTTACTTCACCTGAAATTTATTGTTGACACTATGTTGATGTGCATGTTTTTTTTTGTTTTGTTTTTTTCAGTTTTCTCACCTTGCAAGCACAGACCTCTGCACTTCTACTGAGAAAGCTCCTGAAAGGTTTACATAAGTTCTGCTTCATAGCTAAATCTTTCTTACCATCTAAAATGGCCAGAGTGGCCACCAAACAAGGGTGCATCATGCACCCCATTAATTCAGGATGAAAGCTCCCTCCCCCCTGCTTGTGCTTTTCAGCAATGGCAAAATTATCCTCAAATAGATTACTGTGTGCATTCAAAAGAGAAATCTGAATTAACTGAATTTCATCACTCTAGCATTTGAAGAGAAGACAACAGCCTGCTTTGTGATACAGAAATCTCTTTGCCTAAAACTGAACCACAAAGTGCATGCATTGACTGACCTGCCTTGGCCTCGTCTAGTGAGCTGGTGGGCAGCTTAGCAGCTGCACTACGGCGAAATCCATTGGTCTTCCCAGAAGATAAGCTTCCCACATAGAATAAGGAGAAGGACTGCTCGAGAGGTGGCCTCGTGACTGGCCTCTTGACAGGAAGCGTACCACGGCCGCCCGTCTGACAGATGGCATTCGCCGAGAGGTCAGCCCCCAGTGCAACGGACACCTTCACAACAGGCTCCTCTCCTTTGCTGCCGCTGTGCACGGCTCCTCCTGCTGCAGCCGGGGCCGTGAGCTTCAAGGCTTCTGGTTTGTTGATCTCGCCCAGTAACACTGAAATTTGCACACAATTAAGACGCATCGCCAGAGGAACCGCAAATACAGTAAAACCTCGCTTACCCGGATCTCGATAACTCGGAAATTCGGTTAACTCGGACACGCACCGCGGTCCCGGCAAAAATGTGTGTAGTTCAATGGTGTTAAACGCTTGTTAACTCGGCAGCATTTAGCTGCGTATCAGTTAACTCCGACAACCGCGGCGAGAGCTATCGCAACGTCCATACTCGGTGGCCCGAATGTCCAAACACCCCTAACTGAGGACGAAGCCGGCGCAGCCGAGGAGAGCCACACAAACCGAAACAAGATGAGAAACGGCCGCAGGACGCGAGAGATGCGATGATGATAGTGAGAGAGCGATCAGTGGCCAGGTGGCGCTAGCCACCACCCAGCGCACTGGTCGAGCATCCAGCCATCCAGCAACCACTAAAAGTTGCAAAGGACGACGGGACGGCTTGCTAGGCTTACTTTGTCACCGGATCTACGCACGTGCTGCCCTGCCCATTCGACCCACGCTACGCCTACGCTGCAGCTGTATTCTTTTGCGAGTGTGTGAAAAGCCGTGTCGTGTGCGGACCCGTGGCCATTGCGTTCGACTTCTGGTGCGTGCTGTCACTGCCGCCACATCTACGCCGACGCTGCAGCTGCTTTCTTTGAGTTGCGAGTGTGACAAGCCGCACTGCGCGCGGACTGGTGCATGCTGTCTCTGCCGTCACGCTTTGCTGTTATGGCGGCCGCCCCCCCCAGCGAAGCGGGAACAGCAGCCAGCCAATAATTTAGAAACGAAGGTTGATATTAAAGGAGGTCGGTGAAGGCGTTTCTCGGCAAGAGATAATGAAAAAGTATGGGATCAAGCGGAGCACATTGAGTGACTACGTGAAGAACAAAGAAAAATTCTCGAAGCATTTGACAGCGGCAAGTTCACCGGAGCAAGAACAAGGCTCAGGACGGCAGCGCATCCGGCTTTAGAAAATGCGTTGGTACGATGGATCGCAGATATGCGCAGCGGGCAACTTCCTTTGAGCGGGCCACTAATCTGTCAGCAGGCTGAGTGATACGCAGTGAAAATGAATGTTGACTCTTTCAGTGCGCCTGAAGGATGGTTCGCACGCTTCAAAGAAAGACATGGATTGGTCTTCAGGAACGTATGTGGTGAGAAGGCAGCAGTAGATGAACGTTGCATCACTGATTGGAAGTCGACCGAGCTTCCCCGATACCTGGCTCGTTATGAACCTGCCAACATCTTCAACGCTGATGAAACGGCACTTTTTTTCAAGGCCTTGCCAAACAAAACGATCATGTTCAAGGGTGACCCGTGCGTTGGAGGCAAGAGGAGCAAAGAAAGGATAACTGTGCTCCTCGCCACAAATATGTTGGCCACGGAGCGCCTACCACTTCTTGTGATAGGTAAAGCAAATCACCCTAGGTGCTTTAAGAACGTTCGCCGCCTGCCTGTAGAATACAAAGCTAACAGAAAGGCACAGATGACCATGGATACATGTCAAACCTGGCTGCGGCAGCTCGACCGCCGCTTCTCCACCAAAAACCGCAAGGTTTTGTTTGTCGTAGACAACTGCAGCGCACACACGAATGTGACAGGGCTGGAATGCATCGAGCTTGCATTCCTGCCGCCAAACACGACAGCTGCTCTACAGCCGCTGGACCAGGGCATCATCCAGCACGTGAAGATGAAGTACAGACGGCATGTGATGGAAAGGATGCTGCTCTGCAAGGAGGCTGAGCGAGAATATGACATAAACCCCCTCAGCGCGGTCCACATCTTAGCTCATGTCTGGAGCAACACGTCGGCGGAGGTCATTGCGAACTCCTTCAGGCACAGCGACTTTGTCCGCCCTGACGACTGTGATGTAGATGTGCCTCCCAAGGACGTGGAAAGGATGCATGACGAAGCAACGGATGACAGGAGCTTGGAGTTTCTCCTGCCTGCTGATGTCCAGCTTGCCGACTACATTGCCATTGACGATGGTGTTGCTGTGGCTGGCCAGCTGACTAACGATGACATCATATCGGAAGTGCTTGGCATGGAGGAGAATGAGTGTTCCGATGATGACAATCCAGATCAGCCGCTGCGACGTCGCACTGTGCAGGAGGCCGCCGTGGCTCTCGCCGTTCTAGAGGAATTCTGCGTACTAGAATCCCGTGACAGTGAGCATGCGAACCATCACCTGATGGGGTTGAAAAAGATCGTTTTAGCGCAGATTCCGGCGACAAAACAAACGAAAATAACAGTTTTTCAAGCAATAAAGGTATGTTCATGCTACGTACATTTGTTTCTCGTTTTCTTGGTACATTCGATAATCCAGAATTCGGTTAACTCAGACATTTTTCCCAGTCCCGTGAGATCCGGGTTAACGAGGTTTTACTCTATGACTTAAAAGGTAACAGCAGCTGCCAAAATAAGATAATACAAGACAGCTAATGAAAAAGAGCCCATGATAGGATATGCTACTTTTGAGGGCAATGAAAAAAAAACTATTCAGGAACATTAACTTGATCGGGTGCAAAAAATAAGGTGCAGTAAACCACATCACAACCTGATTTATTACTACCAAGAGGGAAGGATGTTAAGAGAACAAGAAAACAAAAAAAAAAACATTGCAACCACTTTGTACATCTGTGTTCGGTTCATTTTATCAGTCATGTCGTCAACCATACTCTTCCAACAAGCGAAATCTCCTTCAGTGTGTTCACATACACAGATATCTTACAAAACGAAAACATTGATGAATGTGTCTCACAAAGCTTTCAAGGTTAACTAATTAGTTCTATCTTGCACCTGGCACATATATTTGCAGCTTAATTTGGTCACACAGCGGCCAAATTCTATTTTACTTGCAGCTTGCAAAATGCTATCCAGCCGAGAAAGCAGTCACTTAAGCTGCTTTTCTAGATATCTACCACAAGAATACTTTTGCAATCATCTATAGAGCACAATATACCTCTCCCAGCCCGTGTCACCAGCGCACGTGTTTGTGGCCTGGTGGGCAAAACATGTGGCTCCTGACAACATGTTGCAGCAGGTGTGACGCGTGCCAAGGAGTCTCTCATCGCAAGAAAGAAGGCGGTGGGGAACGCTCAACACATGCAAAAGCAGTTCAGAAGCAATAGTGCACGATTTTGTTCTTTAGGGCCCCGCCCATCTGATGTCACACTGTTTACACAAGGGAGAACCCTATTAAGGGCCACATTCTTCTAGGGCAAGGGTAAGTGCTGATCTGCAGCACACAGTGTGCAAATTTAACAGAAACCTAGACATTAATGCTGTATTCGTATTCAATGCTTTACAAGCCACCACAGATTTTACTGACAATGTTTTCTTAGTAGCCTCACATCCACATCTTGTCCTTGATTAGACCAGGAAGAGGAGGAAAATGTTTTAAAGAAAATGTTGCGGTAACTATGACACTTTGGGTGGACACAAAAGGAGGGAGAGAGAGAAATATGCATCTCCAGCAATGCACACAATGGATGCTAAGGGTTGATGTTATCATTGGAAGCTGTCTCTGGATGTTATCTTCTGTTAGTGTGGCTTGGTAATCAATGTTAAAATATAGTATGAAAAAAATTAAAAGTAATGCAACAACAAAAAGCTTTGCATTAGTTCAGCGTGTTCAATGTTTTCTACAATGAAAAAGATTCGGCAAGTCGCAGATTTTAAGTTCGCACTGACATTTCTGTAAATCTGACGGAGCAATTGGCACTCACTCTGCTCGACTAATAGAATTGGTGCGCCGTCCTCCTTGTTTTTATCACTTTCTACACCCCTGCCCAGCTCGTCAACACAAATCTTGAAGATAGCGGTGTGGTCTAAAAGGAAACAAGAAAAGCATGCATATTAACTGTCACCAACTCCACTGCCTGAAAAACATGCTAAACATATAATTCAAGGTACAGGCAATGAAAGTAAATTGAACAAGAGGAAGAAAGTCAACGAGGAACTTTCTGCAAGTTGCACACACGGCTGAAATCACAATTACGATTCAAAGGGCAAACTAACTCGAAAACTATTGGCACCAAATAGAACTTATTGGTTTTCAAATGTGTTTTTAAGTTGAGTTCTTTTTGTACTGGGATGCCACATCTGACCTTTACAAGGTTTCTGCACTCTTTTTTCAATATGCATCTGAACCAACTCGACCAGCTAAACTATCTAGTGGGTTTCATTCCTTATCTTCTATTTCTGGAAATTTACAAGACGAAAATAGTTTTACTCATAAGTCTTTAATCAATACACCTTTTGCTCATGCAGCGAGCCAAGTTTTGGTACATTTAGCGAAGCTTTTTTTTTACACCACTGGACCTTGCCTCGTTTCACAAAGTCCATCGTCAGTTTTATTCGCCGCAGATATTGCTTCTGCCAAAACGTACGGAATCTATTTTTGTCTAAATTTTTTGTTAGAAACCAGCTTAAGTGACTATTCCTGGTGCCTATGAAGCCCTTTTTTTTCGTTCAGCTTTTGTCTGATAACATGATACCTTTGTGTGAGAGTTCTTTTCGGTAGCTAGACCTAAAACTTCGAGCAAGACACCGGCGAGGTCCCCGCAGCAGTTCTTGCCTGTTCCCATTTGCTGTCACGACTAATATAGAGGAAGAAAATCAGAAGGAATGTCCAGAGCACTCACGAAGTCCCGATCGATGGCTGGCACAGGAAGTCGGATGGCATGCACGGGGGCACCTTGGCACACGGCAGTGCTTGTTCCTGGTCCCAATGCGATGCCAGTGCCAGGTAAGGAACAGCTGCAAGTCAGCACCACGAGTCACCCAGCCCGTGCTATAGCTCTCTATTGCTGAAGCATAGCTCGGAGTATGGCCGACCGGTCCACGTCCGCTTGCTCCGAGGACACGCCCTAGAGTAGGGTTGAAGGTGAAAAATATACTCTCAATTAAGACCAAATTACACAAAGAATATATAGCAAGAGGTCCCATGATGCAAGACCATACGCGGGACCTCCCGTTCTATTATCTGCCCCCCCCCCTTGCCTCATGCGCTGATCCATCCTTCCATAGCACTCTCCCGCTGCCTGCGTGAAATGCCTTCGACGAACAGCCTTAAAACCATGCTTTATTTATTTCGGCAAAACTAGAGACGTTTTGTATTTTATCATAGTCGCACGAGTGGCTAGGCCCGATTTGTTGTACAACTAAATTAATCGTCGTCTGCATATCCTTGCCAATGACTCCGAGAAGTTAGTTATATTGGATTTTATGGCTGAAAACAACACAGACTATGATGCGCCAAACACAGGGTTAGAATGTCTTGTGTCAAAGGGGATACAGTGGAAACCCGCAATAACGAAATCACCGGGGACAGCAAAAAAATTCACTTTTGCGAGAATTTCAGTGCCGCGAAAATGAGACAGAAAAGATAGTAAACAGCCCGCAAAAAGAAAATTTATTGCCAAAAGTCAGTTAGCTTGGTTTGCCGAGCCTTGCCTTGCAGCAACTTCATAGTTCTACTTTCACACTGCAAGAAGTGACCCATTGCCACATCGTCGTCATGTGCGCCTAAAAATGACTGGATCATGTCGAAGGCGTCCAACACATTCCTTGGGCTTACCTTCTCTTCATGTTTTGGACCTTGGTCCTCGGTGTTGTCGGTTTCACACACGCTGCTGATAATAGCCTCATCGGTCATTTCTTCATGAACAACTACGTCGGCATCAGCGCAAACGAAATGATCAACATTGCGGCCATCTGGAACAACGTAGTTGTCGACAGCACAGAGCGCACCCCATGCGTTGGCCAGCGATTGCGACACTGCGCTGGCAGCATAGTCATCGTGAAGTGTGTCTTCATGCACGTTTTCATTTGGTGACTTTGAATCTGACTCTGAATGCGAGAAATGTGAAAAAGGTGTAATTTTTGAGGATCGCTGACCAATACTGAGCTGCTGGTAGAGGTAACAACTGTGATATGAGCAAATTTCTTGCCACAACTGCCTTGCAGCTGCCGCTGACCCAACATTGGGGTGCGGCTCACCTGGCATCCGCTAGCTCCGCTGCCGAAGGCATCGCAGAGATTCACCATACTATTACAGTAGAACCCCGTTCATACGTTTTTCACCGGACCGGGAAAAAAAAACGTAACAGCCGGGAAAACGCAACAGTGAGGAAAGCACCGAAAATTAATGAAAACAGTGCAGCTTTGACTTGAAACAAATTTCCGCAAATTGACCCTAGGACTTTAAAAAATCGAGAATGGTGGATTGCAGTTTCTTTCGCTCGCTGGAAAGAACAATGCGTTTCTCAATAGCAAAGGCCGCATTGCTGTCAGCGTCGCTTTGCGTTGCGGCCACACCGCACGCACGCAGCAGTGCTGTGCAGTTCACGCGCTCACTGCAGTCCACGCTGAAGCGACGCTGTGCACAGCGTCAAGCACTGAAATGTTCGTAGGCTGCTCGCCGCGCTGCTCCGCGTAAGCCGCCCTGGCTGCCTGTCGACTGCATTTAGTACGTCCAGCTTTTCCTCAAGGGAAAGCCCCTTCCGCTTACTCAACGCTATCACGCCATCAAAGCACAATAAAGATGTTGTCGCGACTGAGAAGGATGAAAAGGAAATTGCACGGGCCCTGCCTGCTGGCTCTCCAGCCGAGCCACCACCGCTGTCACTTGCAGATAGAAGAGAGTTAAAAGATAAAAAGAAAGAGTGAAAGAAAAGACGCGCTGATAAGACCGCAGCCGCGCGCCTCCTCCTCACCACCTCCCACGATAAAGATCGCGGCGTTCGGGGTGCGAGGCAGATAGCCATCTAGTGGCGGCCTCTCCAACTCGCGTGCGGCTTCTTGCAGCCAGTTCCGTAGCCAAGCCTGGCCAAGACTCGTCAAAAATCAAAATGCCGGTTGGCGCGCATTGCCCGGTTGGGTTCGGGGAGCCCGGTTGCGACGTATCATGCGGGATCGTTTCCTCGGCTACGACGTAACAGCGGGGTTCGCAATACATTGGATCCTATGGAAGCTATGCCGGGACCCGAAGAAAACGACGTAACAGCCGGGAAAACGCAGCAGTGAGGAACGTAACAGCGGGGTTCTACTGTACTTTGTTGAGCAATGATGCTGTTGACACTAAAGCTATATGTGAAGAGTAGGCCTTTTATTATAGCGCAGGCGACTTCCGAAGCGCCAGCCGCTGCGGCTTCAATGCAAAACAGGCTATAGGCCTAGCGAAGACCATGGCAGCCAGGCAGCAGCAGAGTTCGTCACCCGGAGTGCCCGCGAGCGGTGCCGTTGCCAAGAGCTCCCAACATAAGCAGGCATGCTTTGTCGCTGCTCGAGTACAGCTGGCAGTCTTTCTGATAACAAGGCGATCTTCTTTTCTTACAAGCAGCGCTCAGGCACTGCTGCCCGGCGGCGAAGTGTGACACCAGTTGTGGGCGTAACTTGGGTAGAGCGGCGCAGCGATGCTTACTGGCATTTTGCAAAGTGCTTCACATCCTCACGCGAACCCACGAAGGCGATATTAGCGTGCGATTGTGCGATCAAAAAAATGTCGATGTCCTCATTGGAATCAGATTCGTCAAAATCCGAGCTGCTGGGACTAGCCATGCCGTTGTTTGTTTTCATGCGCTGGTCAGCGCGTATGTGAGAAAGCAGATGAGGCAGCAGTAGCTGCGTCACAGCTTTCAAGGCCCATGTGACCAGGCAAAGTAGTTGAGCCTCCTAGATAATGACATCACTGTTCGACTCTGCGTTCAGAAACTGAAACCGAAAATCGTTTACCTAAAAATGCGATTGTTAAGCTAGAAGCCTACGGCACCAGTAGCTAATTTCTCCCTACCGTGTCCGTCTGGAGGGGTTAGGAATGGTGACAGCGCGTCGCGCGCCTCGGACGCTGTCCAAGCCGCGGGAAACGGGGAGTAAGACCGCGAACAGCACTGTTGGGGCCGCAGGGGGCCGACGACCGTGTCCCATTGAAGAGAGATTAGCTGTCAAGTGGGTGGGGGTCAGTAAGGTCGGCGACTTCTTAAACCCCCGACTGTCTAGCTAAGCAGTGGACATTACTGGCGCCTCTAGAGTAGAGCTCTGGCGAGCACTGGGCGCCGCCCACTTGTATGTACAGTGCCATCGCAGCAGTATTGGTTGAAATTGGGCGAGAGCAGAGTTAATAAAGCTCCGCCCAATTATCGAAAGTATTAAAACCCGCTGCAACAAAGAGAGGAGCGCGCCGAGTCTCAGTCTCGGCCACTTTTATATGGCCATTCTTTTAAACAGCCTTTTTTAGAAAGCCTTTTTTTAAACCACCTTTTTCTCTAAGTTCTTGTATTTTGTTCCAGTCTTCAATAAACTAGTTTTGTTGTCAAGAAGTTTGGAGTGGCTGCCCCAACCGGCAACGTGTCGCCGGACGAGCGTACGAAGACGCGAAGCGCTTCGTGCCATTGTCATTCGTCGCATCGAAGTGCTGAAGTTAACTGCGATATAGCATGCTTCCTTGAGCAATAAGAAACATTTGAAACAAAGATCGCGCCAACTACAAATTTGGTGTCTCCACTCCTTTAAGAAACCTGAAAATACTTAAAAAATCAACAACTGCTTGAATCACCTAAAAGCAGAGCTCATGGGATGTAATGGGATGAATTCATTGTAGAATGTCTTCAAATACTTTTTTTATAAGTTGTTAAAGTTTTGTACATGAAATTAAAATGATGTTTGCTGTGAGTTCACCCTGAGTTGGCCTGAGTTGTTTTGCAACTACATCAATCTTCTTCTCGATATCTTTGCCGATGACTCCGAGAAGTTCAGTGGGCAGATCTGCAGCTAAGGGTATTCTAATTTCTTTGGTTGTTATTACTGAAAACTGCTTAAAAGACTACAGTTCCATGTTTTCTTGTAATGATGTATTAGACGGTAGTATACATTCATCACCACGTGGTGTTCGGCTGCGACCACAAAACTTTGGCTTTCACTTCATCGGCCAATTGATGGCTGTGGCGCGAAATGTGGCTTAGGTCACGTGAGGCACAAAAAAACCTAAAATATCGTCGCTGGTGCGTCCTTTGTAGCCTTTCGGCTGTGGAAGCAAGAGGATTAAGCATTGTAGAGGATGAAAACCACGTATCAGTGATTATATTGCAGTTTTTTTATGCCTCGCATGACCTAAACCTACCTATGACGTCAAAGCCATTGTTCAGCTGAGGAAACCGGAATCGAAACAGCATTGCAAGAAATTCAAGTATGATTTATTTAGCGGCCACAGGAGAATACCACAAGGTGATGCATGTATACTAATGTCTAAGCCATCGTTTAAAAGAAGAAAACACGCAGGCAAAAATTTTGGTGTCCATACACCTTTAAGCGTAGCATGCACGAAACACAAGTGATTGTAGCTACCTGCTCACACTGACTGATGCACATGCACGCATGCGCACAAGGACGTTTCGCTGTGCCAACACACACGACACACACACGCACGAAACAACTTCGATAAATAATAACACAACACTCCACCGACTTACTAGCATGGGTGCCATATCAAACTACAGTAATCCCTCGTTATAACGAAGTCAGTGAGACGGCGAAAAAATTCGTTATAAGCGATAATTCGATATAAGCGACTGCTCGAAAAAAGCTAAAAGAGTCGAGATTTAATTGCACCACAACTGCGAGAAAGCTGGCGGATGACGCCGAGTGACGTCCGCCAGCTGCGGCAGTTGCTAGGCACCGGCTCAAGGTCGGCCTCTGTGCCTCGTCGGAGCACCGCGCAAGCGAAAGTTCGTGGCCAATGTAGTTTTCGCTACAAAATTTGCTCGTAGCACAGTTGTTACTTCTACCAGCAACTCAGTATTGGTCAGCAATCCTCAAAGATGATACAGTTTTCAAATTTCTTATACCAGAGTTTATTATCTATATCAAGAACGCGCTTTAGGTCATTTTTGTGATCCAGACGGGATCCAGGCTGATCGACAGGCCGGCAGGCTCGGCTTACTTCACGTTCACACAAGAAAATACAAAGCAGCCATGCTACCTAAAGTTTGCCTCCTAGATTCGAGCAACGACAGCATGCCTGTGCAAGAGTGGAGCTTTCGGCAACGACGCCGCCCGCAGGAACGCCGGGTGACAAACTGCGCACTGCTCCCTGGTCGCCGCTAAGCCTAGCCAGTTTCACATCGATGCCACAGTTGTTAGCGCTTCGGGACTGGACAGCACTCAAATAAAGGCGCTACACTCGGCACCCCTTTACTGTCAACTAGTCCCATAATAAAAGATACGTTAGATTTCCGCGACGCCTTCAGCAACGGAGCTAGCAGACGGCAGGCGAACCGCATCAGGCAGGAGCAGTACCAAAGCGGCTATTGGATGAAATTTGCTTGTCGTCACCTCTACCAGCAACTCGGTATTGGCCAACGATCGTCAGAAATGATGAATTTTTTACATTAATCTATCCCAGGGCTTGCTATGAACTTTTAACAAACAATACTATCGTGCTTTCAGACACCGGCGGCCGGCATCAAGGCTGGCAAGTCACAGCCGGTCTCGACGCGCGCGAGCGAGCGCGTCGAGAACGGCCGTGGGCAGGCCGGCCCGGCTCAAAGGAGCGCGCCCTACGCCATCATGACGCTGCCTTTCTCTGCGCTCGCATTGGCTCCCGCTTCCCGTCGTTGCTTTTGCTGCGAGCGGCCCGTCGTTGACATCTAGCAGGTTGGATGCAGGCAGCGAGCTGCGATGGGACGTTGCGGCGCCGTTCGCAACTTGGCGCCGAGGTGAATCGCGCTCGCTTTTCACACACGTGTCCCCGCCGTAACAACAAAATTCAGTCACCCTACCACGCATTTAGAACATTTGTCTAGTCAAATGGCGCGAATCGAGCATGACCGGCCACTTTTCCGCATCCAAGACACCACAGTTTTCTGGCATCGCAAAGCGCGAGGAAAACTTTATTTTCGTGTCGGTTCTGTCACGGGGAACACCAGGAATGTGCTTCCGACTGAGATTAACGGTTTGGGTGCGCTGCATCATGGAATTTGGCCCCGCTGAGCAGGGGACACTCGGCACTCTTCGTGCCCATCACTAGGCAGGGCACGGATCGTGGGTTTGGTACTTTTGTGGCCTGTTCTATGCCTGCATGGGTCTAATTTGTCCGCGGTATTAATTTGGCACTGCATGCACAAAGGGTCGCCGCCACGGCGGCGATGCCTGCACTCAGCGGCGGTGATACCTCCGCTCGACACTTCGCTCTAAGCGGGTCAAGCTCTTCGTGCACTTCGAGCAATGCGGCTTAAAATGCATGCGCTTGGGTCAGGACCGAAAGAAATTTCGAATAAAGCGATATTTCGAGTAAAGCGATTTCGTTATAATGAGGGATTACTGTATATCCAATTATATCAACACTATACCCAAAATGCCGAGTATCGTTGGGTTCAAGAAAGTCTAAAATGCAGAATAAAAATAAAGACAAACTGCTAAAATGGAGCTTAAGGAATTCAATGAAAGTGTAAAAACATCCCATTTCGGGTGAAGCCTGCTTATAACGCTCCGCTGTCGCGTTTCTTCATGATGCGAAACAGCCACAAAATTTACTGTAAGTAAACTGATCACATGAGCCGATTCATATCCCAGAAGAAACCAGTCTGAGGTGTGCAACCCATTTCTTGAACGTTCACTTACTCGGGGCAGGAGAGGGAGAGCGTCTACGCAAGGTAGGGGCCCCAGACGCGGCCCAGTTGGAGCCAGGCGGCGGCACATCACTTGCATCCTTGGAACCCGTAGGAGCCACAGCCGCAGAGCCGTGTGTCATGCGCCTCGCTAGGGACTGCAATCCACGGTTCCGCTTCTGTGTCGAACGGGTGTACCAGCACCTAGTGGTGGTCGTGGCAGAAGCTGTTGTAGTCCTTTTTCGCCGTCTGTAAGGTAAAGTGCCAGAAAGCGTTCTGCTTTTGAAACGGACACTTTATTGCTTGTGCATATTTGGCTCAAAAAAGTGCCTGTCAGCTTTGAGTTTAGGACCTGTGAGCAGCTGCAATATGTTGGGGCTCTTCTGATTCCCTGAACTGCACAGTAATACTGTACATTCTCACTTGAGATACATTTAGGCACACAACTTGGAATGCACGGCCACAAATGTTTGTTAAAGCGGCAAAGTATAATATATTCACGCGATCCTAAGGATTCTGGATGGAAATGAAGCTAAGAAAACGAAAATGCAGAAAAAGGGAATAAAAAGGTCTAACGAAGGGCAAGCAGTGTTAAGATTAGCAAACACACTTTAAAAAGTGCGTTAGCAGCTCTCGAAGCCAAATTGCAGATTACACAGGACCTGTTGCAGCGTAATAAGTGTTAGCAGTAATGGACAGCCAGAACTTGATTCAGGAGATGTTTTTGGTTTTCCAGTTCGAACTTCATTCTTCTGCTAACTTTTTTTGCAGATTTGCAGTTTATTATTACTCTCCTTTCTCTTTCTTTTTTTTTTATCCCCTCACCCCCTTCCCCCCGTGTAGGGTAGCAAACCGATTATTATTTCGGTTAACCTCCCTGCCTTTCCTCTTCTATATCCTCCTCCTCCTTGCACAGTTTATTAGTGGTTTCTAAAGACGAGAATCCACTCTTGCTATTTAATTTGGTGGCAGTCAGCAGCTGTTTTGCATAACAGCGCTGTTGTATAGATAAAGCATTTCTCTTCCCAGAAAATTTTTGAAATCCATTAGAGGTTAAAAGCAACCGATGCTTCATTAACTGCAAGAAGCTTTATTGCCTCGGTGAGTGGAATGTACTAAACCAGATTAAATGCAGTTCCAACGTGATCAATTCATGTACAATGGTCATAGAACGAAATGGAGTAAAAGGGGCATGTGACCTTGGGTAGACCCAGCACCATATAGATGCTTGTATGAGCATCGCAATGCAGCAACTCACAGTGGTGCAACTTCAAAGTGAATCCAGTGCCAAGCGAAATGTTTAACAGCACGCCATCACAAAGCAGCACATTCGCAACAAGTCGCTCACTCGTATAGAACTCGGATTCTTAGGTTGGTGACTAGACAGAACCATGGCTGCAGCTGTATGACATTATTTACGTGACACGACAAAATGCCGAATCCGGGTTTCACAGCACACTATGGTCGAGAATTTTAAGGCAGCCGCCTGCAATTAAGAGATCGACAGGTCATAGCTCATTCATCCCCATTTTGAAGCGAGAGCTTCACTATGCTAGGTAAAGTGAGTTTCGCAGTGGCCCCAAGTCTCACCCTCAAATGACCTTCGTAACAAAAGCCCATAGCACGTTGCCAACAGATAAAGAAAATTAAAGGCCAGGTGCATAACTGCCCCCTGGGGCAGTGGACATCTTAGTCGTGCTTTAAGCTACGAAACCGATGAAGAGCGGGAGCTTTGAAAGCAAAGGAAAAGTGCATAACTGGCCCCCTGGGACAGTGGACACCTCAGTCGCGCTTTAAGCTAGGAAACCAATGGAGCAGGAGCTTTGATATAAAAGGAAAGGCGCATAACAGGCTCCCCGGGTCAGTGGATGCCTGAATCGAGCTTTGAGGTACATGGGGTGGTGAGAGAGAGATTTGAGCTGCATGTGTTAGTGCTGAAAACACGCGGCAGTGCAGCAATAGGCCGCAGGTTCATTGGGTGAGCAAACTCTCACAATCAACCATTAACTGCCACCTGCCAGGGTGGCGCGGGGGTGGGCCCACTGCCTATCCAGTGTGTGGAACACACTCAACGTCACAAGGTCAAAATTTTTCACTATCAGTTCGAAAGGTGTACTGTTTTGTTCCCGTATTCCATCATCCTTTTGTCGATGTAACCATTCAAGCTATATCCGCGGGGTTATCTTTACATTTACCACTTGAAAGCAACATAGTCACTGTACTTTAATTTGTCAGCTGACTTATCATGCCTGATCCTCAGGGTAAAAGACAAAAAAATGTTTAAAGTTGCCCTTATTTCCTAAAACTTCAGATATGGTATGGCTGCCTCGAGGGAGGTACACACCAGATTTCCTCAAGACAAAGCTTTGATCAGCAGGCACCGGCATATAAACCAATTTAGGCAATCTTAAGAGGGCAGGTATGGAAGTGGAAGGCATTAGAAGCACCTCATTCAACTGGACAACTCTGACAAATCAATACATCATTCTGGAGGAAAGCACTTGTGACCATCACAAGGTGTACAACATATGTACTGAAAGATTTACACATTACTTTCTTCAAGTTTGAGTGAGCTGCATACATGACAAAAATATTTTGAAGTTACATAACTATACCAGGTGTTTTCTGCAGCACTGCGAAATATTTAATGCTAGCATGGCTTGAAAATCTTCTCAATTAAAAGCACATCTCACACATTCCCTAGAGTTGTAATAAGGGAGTAATTACTCATTGACATCCACCCAAGTGCAGCCATATGGCTACAAAGGAAAGCTATATAGCTTTCTCAGAGTTAAAGAAGACTTCGTAGTTAAAAAATTCTTCCTGGTCCGGGCTTTGAACCTGGGACCACCACTTCACCGGAGCAGTCGCTCTACCAATAGAGCTCACCCGGATGGCAAGCTTATGGTAGCGCGAGCTATATAGCTTTAAAGCTGTATAGCAGGGGTTCTCAAGCTGGGTTCTGCGGAACACAGGGGTTCCGCGGGCTGTCTTCTTGTGTTCCGCGAGAACCCTCACCGACCCTGACCCAGCAGCTGATATGAGACTGGCTCTGAGTGCTACTGAGCCACGCTTTGACTTGCTCTTAAAAGGGAAGCAGTACCACCCATCACATTAGTATTTGTATTAATCTGTGCAATAAACATTTAACTTTTGCAACTCTCTCTTTGCAAAAATGCACTCGACAACATTGCTAGTAACTGAAAGCGGGGGGGGGGGGGGGGGGGGAAGGGGTTCCCTGGAACTTATTGAAGGCTTTTGGGGTTCCTCCAAGCAAAAAAGTTTGAGAACCCCTGCTGTATAGCTTTCCTTTGTAGCCGTTTGGCTGTGCTCAGGTGGATGTCAATGAGTAATTACTCCCTTATTACAAATTTACTCCACCTTGAGGGATTCCCCTAAAACATTTGACCATTCCCTAGAGTTCAGTAAACGAGAGTATTACATCTCAGATTCTGAAATTCGATGCCTTTGGTTCTGCAAAAAGAATAAAAGACACTGGGTTTGATAATGGCATTAGCATGAATAATAAATGTTCAATAATGTTCAGGCATTGGAAAATCCATGAAGCATACGAACTAAAATGTTAATTGCTGGGCGAGTTGGTTATTCATGTTCTAGCAAAAACCAGCCAAAACCGAGACGCAGGGCCATAAAAAGTCAAACACACTTTTGCCGGACTTACAAATGATTTATTTTGGCTCATCCACGTGCTTGAAGCCATTTTCTCGTGCAAGCACACATGCAAATGAAAAAATCACAGTCATCTTTCCATTCCCGGTAAAAAGTGCCACTCTTTCTCTATGCTAAGGACAGATAGCTTGCGTATGCACGACCGCTCATTCTTTTTGATGAAAAATGCTTCAAGCAGTTCTCACTTGCGCCTGGACTTCCCCCTGCTAGTAATGCTCGAGCGGTGAAGTAGAGGCAAATATTTACTACAGTCCTTCACATGCAACTCCAGGTTGCTCCCTGTGCCCGCACGCAATGTGTTTCCTGAGGCGTCCATTAAGGCCAGTCTGCCCGACGTCTACTTTCCCAAGCACATGGGGATTGAATACACAACCTCCACCGCACACTTTGTGAACTTTGTTTGGTAGTTGGTCTTGCAGGCTTGTTCTCTTTCACAACCAGAGATGCGGGCACAAAGACTAGACAGCTCACGAGGGGCTGAAAACACCATGTTGGCACCAAATTTTTCTAACACTCTTTTCCGCCCATGAAAAACTTTACAGAAGTACGTGATCACTTCAATGTTTCTTGTTACAAATTTACTCCACTTCCATGAAAGTTCCCAGGGGTAGAAAACAGTGTGAAAATTTTGGTACCAACTTGGTGTTTACGGCCCCCTGTAAGCTATCTGGTCTTTGTACACATATCTCTGACTGTGAAAGAGAACAAGCCTGCAAGACCAACCGCCAAATGAAGTTCACAATGTGTGCAATAGAGCTTGAGTATTCGATCCCCATGTCCAGTGGGAAAGTATACATCAGGCAGACTGGGCGATGCCTGAATGAACCCCTCAGGGAGCATGGCAACAAGTTGCAAGCAGGCACAGGTAGAAACATGTGAAGGACTGTAGCGAATGCTTACCTCTGTTTCAGTGCACAAGCATTATTAGCACGGGGAAGTCCAGATACAAGTGAGAACTGCTTGAAGCACTTCGAATAAATTATGAAAAATAATGAGTGGTTGTGCATAAGCAACCTGTCTGTCCTTATCACAGAGAGTGGTGCTTTTTATCGGGAATGAAATGACGACTGCACTTGGTTTTTTCATCTGCATGTGCGCATGCAAAAATAAATCACCTGTAAGTCCGACAGTAGTATGTGTGTACCTTCTCATTGACCTGTGTCTCAGTTTTCACTGGTTTTTGCTAGAATACGAACTACAATGTACCAAATTTGGTAGGCATCGTAAGCCATGACGCATGATATGAATAGCGCCATCTTGCTGTGCTAAGAGCTGCCAAGTTACCAGATTGCTCACTAACGCATAAACCAGAAATCACTGGAAGGTTTCAGTCGCACACCTTGTTTTGGGGAACCCTATATGAACCTACAAAACCAAGAAAGCTGACCAGATGTCAGGTTACCTTTTAAGCTCACAGAAAAAGTGCTCGATTTTCAGTCATGCTCATTATTTGAATAAATTTCTTACTGGTCCTGAAATTCCAACCTTTATGAAAAGGGACTTTCCCATTATTTCACACTCATTTACCTCTGCAAACGCTCCGTAGTGAGAGGGCAGCTGGGCGAATAACAAATTTTGAAAACAAGAAAGGCTCCAAGAAGGAGTACCACTGCCTTGTCCAGACTGGTTGTGGACATGCACTCCTCACTGTCGACTTCAACGGTGACTAGGTGGATGTCGCTTACACCTGGGCCTGCATGGGAATAAAATTACCAGCACGTAATACAACAGAGTTAAAAGTTTTGTAGTGTGATTTCAAGACAAACTCTGACTACACATATGGCAAGCACAGTGCCATAGGCATAGCATCAGAGAGTATACTCGGATCACCCTTAAAGGGCCACTTACCAGGGGTCTGGACATTTTAGACAAACAAGCCCAATGCATAGATGAGGCATCGAAGATGACCTCTGCAAAATACTAGAGCTAAGCACGTCCCAAAAAGCTGTAAAAATTCAAATCAAAGCCCATCCGCTCTTTCCTTCGAGAAGCAAACGTCCTCATCCCCAGGCCTTCAAGTTGATGTCATCTTGAAAACCTTTGCGAAAGGCGATCCATTGGTGCGTCGTTCTGACTGACGGGCGAAGGGTTTGCTCGTTGCCCGCGCGTTTTCCGTAGCGCCTTCCGTTTTCGCACATGTATACCCCCCCCCCCCCCAAAAAAACTAGGTTTTTAGTCACTCGTGTCAGCTCATGTATGCTACAGTGTGTTCTGTGCGTGCCGTGTTGTGTGTCGTACAGCCTTTCCCTCGTTTGCACACTGGACCGCTCCGCACACACACTGCTTCTCGCTCATCCTTGTTGCCTACACTGCCAAGACAGGAACTTAAGAAGCAGACAAAAGACACAAACACATAGATAAAAATTGGTAAATTGGTTTTTGAGGAAAGGAAATGGCGCAGTATCTGTCTCATATATCTCGGCGGACACCTGAACCGCGCCGTAAGGGAAGGGAGGAAGGTAGGAGTGAAAGAAGAAAGAGAGAAAGAGATGCCGTAGTAGAGGTCTCCGGAATAATTTCGACCACCTGGGGATCTTTAACGTGCACTGACATCGCACAGCACACGGGCGCCTCTTGCGTTTCGCCTCCATCGAAACGCGGCCGCCGCGGTCGGGTTCGAACCCGGGTACTCCGGCTCGGTAGATGAGCGCCTTACCACTGAGCCACCGCGGCGGGTAACACATAGAACACATACACACACAGAGAAGCGCAAACGTGCATTTCCAAGAAATGCCTGACGGTTCCCGGGTCGGTCCGCCGCTTCACCGTGTGTTTCGAACAAAAGCGACTCCCGCTCTTCCGGTCATAAAACGATAGAGAAGCTTCACATACACAAAAAAAAAGACAGATGCATGAAAAGGAGGCTCCCTGGAGATGTCACTGACAAAAACAAACAGATATATGAAAAGATGCGTATCGCGTTTCTCGATGTGCGGAGAAAATGCAACGACGCTGTTTCGTCGTTGGATGCGCACGCAGCGACTGGACTCGAGCCACGAGAGAGAGTCGAGATTGCCAGATCATGCCTTGAGTTATGTCTGGTTCCAACGCATCGGCATTCCAGACACAACGGACAAGGATGCAGTGGCTTGCGGAAGACACTTCACTCCTGATGACTACGTCCACGATCCAAGGCTACTTCAGAATGAACAGCCCCCTTCAGCCACGGCTGACGGAGGCTGGGGCAAGGAAAGAAAAAAGAAAAAAAGCACGATGAAACACCGTGAGGAGACCCAAGGAGCAAATAGAGAGGGTGTTGGGAGACACCCCCACCCCACATGAAATATTCAGGGTAGCAAAAAGCAAGAAAAGAAATCATTTCAAGGTGGGGCCATAACGTATACATGTAACATACTCCACTAGACGCCACACCTCCCACTAACATCAGAGGGGAAGGGCGTATTTCCATTGTGGAGCCTACACGACGAGCCTGGGAGAGAAAAATCTTGGGGAGGGGATAGAAGGAGAGGATCATGGCGAAGTAGCTTGATTGCAATGGCTGTAACTACATCATTAATGAGTCTTTTCAAAAAATATTTGCGGCCGCGCCTTCCGGGGACGATGCCTCGCTATCAGAGAGGTAGAAAATATTTTCGACCAGAGGGTGGTCAGTGGCCCTTTAAGAGGGCTCACCAGCTACAAGGCAACTGAGCTTCGAACTTTTTCTGTCGATAGATGGCAGCACTTGAGTTCCCCAAAAAGGAGCTAAGTTCTATTCCCCCTCCAGGTGTGCAAACTGCACTACGACACGTAAGTATTCGTTCTTCGCATAAAAAAATAGAGCCCAGAACTTTCTGATCAAACTTCGGGGGACCGAAACACAAAAAAGTTAACCCCTCTCAAGCTATAGAGCAAAGAAAGATGGGGGGGGGGGGGGGTCAGACAATGGGCCATTTCTCAGTAACCCACCAATTTAGTGTTTCCGGTTTGGGTCGCCTAAGCTTCCTCCCGTCTTTTCTGCGAAAATTCTTTTACAACGATAGGGTGGGGTTCCTCTTTTCACCTGAGCAGATAAATGCGGTCGGTTAAAATGGCGGAAGAGGCTTGGCGCATCCACAGGACATTACTGGAAAAAGGTCCATTGTGTTGAACCCCTAAGTAGACAGTCCCCAAATAAAAGGAAAGAATTGAGCTCCTAGCACAAGACCTCATGGTTTGGTCTTCTTCCCTTTCCAGCGTAGCCTTCCTTACATAGCTACAGAAAGATGTCCTCAATTGCAGTGACAGCATGTAGCTTACTTTGCCTAGTCTTGTACGAGCGTTCCCAGCGCCAAACACCCATCTTCCGCTTCTCAGCACCAACAAGGCTTGTCCTAACGGTGGCCATCATCTTGTGGCACTTTTGTGTGCCATACTTCTGTTCCCTGTCTAGACAGCAATAGATTTGTCTCAAGGGGCTTTAATACCAGGAACCAACAAGTCAGCAGAAAATGCCAGCAAAGAATTTCAGGTACGAGCAGCGTAAGCGTGCAGGTACACACTTACGCAGCTACTTCGAAACTATGCACCAAAAATAAGAGAGAACGGTCAGAAGAAGCGGCTAGAAAAAATTTCTCCTAAATTAAAAAAAAAACTCTAATCTCCAGGCAGCTGTGCGCCTACGGCGTGGAGTTGCAACAGCAATAAAAGTTAGAAGCTCTTAAGATGCATTGTTTTCTGAAAAAAATAGACCGTCTTGCTCATGACATAAAGAACGGCCAAGATCATGTGTTTGGAGACCACGCCAACTGCGCTGATTACTTCTGTTCCGGAAGCAAAGAGGGAGAAGAAAATATACTTCCTCAAATAGTTCAGAAAGGCATCATTGAAGAAATTTGTGTTGCCATGAGCAGAGTGGTTGCAAACGCGGCGAGCCTAATAATGGACGTCGATAACAATGCTGCCGAGCATTACAACTCCGTTGTGGCAAAATTTGTAAGAGGAAAGAGGATAAGGTATTCCTTGAAAGGATCCTACAAGACAAGGTGTTTCGCAGCCTCCTTATCGCTCAACTGGCGAGGAATATACCACGAAAAAATCGCGCACAGGATTTCGGGAGGGCAGCTTGGAGGATGCACAGCATTATTCAAAGCGAAAGCTACCGAAAAAGAAAATATCAACCACTTCACGCTGCCAGCGCAGAGAAGAGCGACATATTAGTGCCGATGCTTATTACGGCGTACCAGACATGGACCACGGTGCTTTTCAATCTGCTTCCGACAACTTCCTGAAATCACCTTCGCTATCAGCAACCAACATAGAACATCTGCAGCGAGCAACATCAAAGCAAAGTCGATCCACTCTGTGGAAACAAGAAAGGCGAAAAAGATTGACAGCATCATTGTTTGGTGCTATTGGTAAAATGAAACCAATGACGGGATGTGGGTGGACAGTTGGCGACATCCTGTACTAGGAAATAACTTCTGAAGCGATTTGGTATGGAAAAGAGCATGAGTGGTTAGCACTCATGCAAATCGAGAATGAGTGCGACGTCGTGGTAAAGGAGTGTGGCCTGTTTTTTGACCACGAGAACCTCTTTCTTGGCGCTTTCCTGGACGGACTCATTGGGGAGGAAGTTCTTGTTGAAGTCAAGTGTCCGCACTCAGCAAGGGACCTTACTCCACTGGAAGGAGTTTGCACCAAAAAAATAACGTGCTGTGGGGGAAACAAGAACAGGAGATTGCAGCTGAAGACAAACAGTAATTACTGGTACCAAGTGCAAGGACAGCTGAATGTTGCTCGCCAATTGATTTCCAGGAATCAATCGTTTTGGGAAGACGAGATGTTGCCGTGGATCAAAAAATTTTATATGTACTGCTTGCTGCCTGAGCTCGTGGACCCAAGGATGAGCCGTGGCCTTCCAATTCGTGAGCCTGATTACATTCTCTACGCACAAAAGACTCGCTCATTCAAGCGACCTTTGAAGGAAACGTCGAAAAATGATGATAGCCAAGAAACTGTATAGAACACCCATTCTGACTACAGCGCATATTTCGCTTTTCCTTCTTTCTGTGTCCTGCGCGACACACATGAACTGCGTTCACTGTGGAGCTGACGCAAGCCATCATGCGCTACAGTATAGATGCCGTTGGACGACGACTGCGTTTCATCCACAGATGAACGGCCTCACGCAGCGCTTGAACAAAACCATCGCAGATAAGCTCGCCATGTACGCCGACGCTGAACACAAGACCTGGGATGCCTTCCTTCCATATGTCATGTTCGTCTGCTACACCGCAGTTGAGGAGAACAGTCATATATGACACATCTTAGGCTCATTTACAGCAGGGAAGTAAAGACAACACTTGACGCCATGCTGCCAAACGTCACCAATGAGGAGAACTTTGACGTCACCGCTTGCTTGCAGTGTGCAGGAGCTCTACGAGTCTCCTGGCTAGTATTACAGACCAAGAGCGAACCTTCGCCCGACGCTACAATCTCCGCTGTCACCACGCACAATACAAGCCAAGTGACCGCGTATGGGTGTAGACGCCTATCCTACGGCAGCCCAATAAACAGCTTGTTTCAGTACCACGTTAATCTGCTCGTGTTTTTCCACGGCATTTTCATCAACTCGTGACAATATTTAAATTGCAGCATATTTACTTCCTTTCATACCTCCTTCGCTGCATATAATTTCACAACGAAACAAATCAAAGTACGATAAAACTTAAAAGGACGAGAAGTGTGGTTTGCAAAAGCACCGACAGCGTCCCGTAGCTATGCATGGTGACTGAGCACAAACATTGGCATTGCATAAGTGAGTTCTTGCTTAGCCTTGTTTACATGAACCAATAACGTCAGGCTGAGTCGGGGGTCTGGCTGAGCGAGGTCAACCCAACTCAACCGACGCATGTTTACATGAGCTCAATTTTAGCGAGTCGAGACCGGTTCAACTGCAGCGACACCGAGCGTCGAGCACCACATTGCGAGCAAGCAGTGGTAGCATCCAAGATTGCGGCACGCCACCGCTGCTTCGGATGAGCGACCGTGCAAGCGAAAAGCAAGTTTTTTTTTGGCACGACAGCATTTACAAGCACATCAGAGCAGGGTGTTGAGTCAAGCTACCCTTGCGGCAGAGTTGACTGGTCCCGACACCTTGACTCCTGACCTGACTCGGCACGTGTACATGAACCCAGTAACCTGTTTTTGACCTGATAACTCGACTCACGTGCGTTTTGGTGCGAACAATATGCCTCACTGTGTGTGAGACCAAGAGCGAACCTTCGCCCGACGCTACAATCTCCGCTGTCACCACGCACAATACAAGCCAAGTGACCGCGTATGGGTGTAGACGCCTATCCTACGGCAGCCCAATAAACAGCTTGTTTCAGTACCACGTTAATCTGCTCGTGTTTTTCCACGGCATTTTCATCAACTCGTGACAATATTTAAATTGCAGCATATTTACTTCCTTTCATACCTCCTTCGCTGCATATAATTTCACAACGAAACAAATCAAAGTACGATAAAACTTAAAAGGACGAGAAGTGTGGTTTGCAAAAGCACCGACAGCGTCCCGTAGCTATGCATGGTGACTGAGCACAAACATTGGCATTGCATAAGTGAGTTCTTGCTTAGCCTTGTTTACATGAACCAATAACGTCAGGCTGAGTCGGGGGTCTGGCTGAGCGAGGTCAACCCAACTCAACCGACGCATGTTTACATGAGCTCAATTTTAGCGAGTCGAGACCAGTTCAACTGCAGCGACACCGAGCGTCGAGCACCACATTGCGAGCAAGCAGTGGTAGCATCCAAGATTGCGGCACGCCACCGCTGCTTCGGATGAGCGACCGTGCAAGCGAAAAGCAAGTTTTTTTTTGGCACGACAGCATTTACAAGCACATCAGAGCAGGGTGTTGTGTCAAGCTACCCTTGCGGCAGAGTTGACTGGTCCCGACACCTTGACTCCTGACCTGACTCGGCACGTGTACATGAACCCAGTAACCTGTTTTTGACCTGATAACTCGACTCACGTGCGTTTTGGTGCGAACAATATGCCTCACTGTGTGTGCGTGCGTGCGTGTGTGTGTGTGGGGGGGGAGCTTTTGGGTGTGGCCTTGCGTCCCGCTTCCTTTTCGCACCACAAGCTCGAGAAAAAAAAGAAAAGCAGAAATCCTTTAGAAATTGAAAAAGAAAAGAAAGAAATCTAGTTTGTCCAGGTTCTAAGAAAAACGTGTGCGCATGAACACAGACAAACAAGAGGTTGGTGGCAGAGTGTAGTAGCGACAAAATAATCAGTCGCCAGATGGAGCCACGTCGCACTAGTTAAATTTTAGCGCGAAATTCAAATCCCCGCAGAAAATACATACCCAACTTTCAGAGGGTTTTTCCCACTAGAGGGCCAACGGAGGCGCATGTGCTTCGTATGGGCTCCGCGTTCAAGCACCTTCTGCAAGGAAAAAACCCAGGATACTTCGACTCCGACACACGGACAAGAAGCATGAGTCTATACGGCACCTTTCAAGACCTCATTTAAGCAAATCGGAGCTCGGGCGACCGAGCTCCGACTGTCTAAAGCCAGCGTCGCTCCAGCGCCCTAGCTTACCCGAACGCCAGGCCTGGCGCGGCGCGAACGCCACGGCGGCAGTCATGGAGTACGCCATAGCTGGGACGAACGCCTCCCCAGACGAATTCGAAACGCCCGATTGGAAAACAGCTCAGAAACCAAATAAGCAGACCGAAAAGTCGAAGGCGCAACCTCTCCCTCCACTCCATCCTAAGAAACCGCTTCCACGAGTACCGGAGGAAGACTATAAGATAATCTACAGACCAACGGGTGGCGTAGACATCACGCGCTACACCGAGAAATCTATCAGGCAAGCTATTGCATCAGCTAGCGGCATTACCGCGACCGAGGCTGACAAAGACCAATCCAGAATGAACTGTACAAAGAATGTGTTCGCCATATCGACGCCGGTGCAGGCAAACGCTCTACGTTACGTCGCAGTCAAACAAATCAAGCTGGAAGGCAAAGACATCATCATGACGTCGTACATCGCTCCTCCGGACAAGGCCTTGCAGGGCATCATCTACAGGGCTTACGATGGCAAAACGCAGCAAAAATGATGAAAGAACTTCGCAAAACAAACCCTGAAATCGTCCAAGCACGAACCATGGGAAGAACATCAAAGTCCCTCCTGCTCCACTTCGACGCGGACGAATTGCCAGATAGCATCATATACTTCGGCGTCCTGTATCCGGTCTACCCCTTCATTCCAAAAGTAGAGGCGTGCACGAACTGCAGAACAGTCGGACACAGAAGAGACGTATGTCCAGAGCCACCGCAACAACGGTGCCCGTACTGCGGAAACCATCACCTCAAAGAAGAAATCTGCGACCCAGTCTGCATTGTCTGTGGACAAGGGCACCGCACAGGCGATAACAGCTGCAAAAAAAGATTTCTACAACCCCACACTAAAACGTCGGAGCACCAATCAAGATCAAGATCCCGGACCAGCGACGACTCAACATCCACCCAAGAAAAAGACCGCTCGAGCTCCTTCCCACCCTTGGACAGCGGACGCAGCAGCAGCCGCAGTGGACGCAGCAGCAGTCGCAGCAGACGCAGCAGCAGCCGCAGTGGAGGTGACAGCGGCACCAACAGCCGGACGCAGAGCCCCGGACTGAAACAGGTGAGCTGGGCGGGAGTGGCCTCTCACGGAAAGGGGATGGAGCTGCAGTTATTACAGTCTAAACTCGATCAGGCACTCCACCACATTCAAATACTTACGGACCGCATCAAACACTTAGAACAGGAAATCAGTAAACTAAAAGCACCCGCCAAATATAAGGACCCTCCTCCAAAACCACTTGCCATGCAGGAAGTTACAGAAATGGAAACTACTGTGTCCGCAACAGTCGAAACCCCAGTAAGCGTAGTAAGCAAGGAAGAAACACCTCGCAAAAAAACGAGCAGTAGCTGATGTCAGAAATCCCTCATTGGAGGATAGAGTCCCAAAACTCGAACAAAAAGTGGAAGAGCACAGTCAGAAACTCGATAACGTAACACAAACAGTTGACAATTAATCACAAAGACTTGAACAACACGTACAGGATGTAAATCACAAGTTCGGGGTAATCGACACCATTTTACAGGAAATTTTACGTCGGCTTCGCCCGTCAGCTCAAGGGGCACCAATCGATCTATCCCAGCAAAATGGCCAATCCTAAAAGCATAACAATTTGGCAGTGGAACTGCAGATCTATGCGCAACAAAAAAGCAGATCTGCAGTTACATATTCAATCGCAATCCGAAAAACCTGACGTAATAGCGATCCAAGAACCCAGAATATCTCGACTAAAACTGCCAGGGTACCGGGCAGTTCTGCCATGTCACATCACAGAACAACCTTTAACCACTACGATGGTACATAGAAACCTTACCGTGGTTAACCACGAAATTGAAAACGTAGAGCTCGACTGTATATTAATCGAAATTTTACCCAGCAAAAGAAACTCCTCTTCTCTGTTCATACTGAACGCATACAGCCACCCCAGGGCGCAGGCTGGACCAGCGAAAGCCGCTATACTGAAAGCCCTACAAATTGCAGGCCAAAACCCAACCCTAATTGTGGGCAACTTCAACGCTCAACACGTGCAATGGGGACACGCAACTATATCTAAGAAAGGCATGGCTCTAATTGATTTTATCCAGCAATACACGGATCCCATGCAACCTACCAGGATAGGTAACAGCGTGAGCAGGGACACGTGCCCGGACCTCACAATAGGCAAAAATCTCCTAGACTTAAGCTGGAGCAACAGCAGACAAAATCTGGGAAGTGACCATTATATCATAGCATCTAATATCGCCATTGCCAATCTCAAACCCCAACCCAGAAAAAACAAGATCACCGACTGGGACAAACTTAGGACAATCCGCGACCAAAATCAGGAACCGATCACAGACCTAGAACAGTGGACACAAACCCTCCTATCAGATGTGGGAAAGGCCACTAAAGAACTAGTACATGACCTAGACGTAAATGCGATTGACAGCAGACTTACACACATGTGGGAGGCAAGGCAAAGCCTAGAAAAAAGATGGCTTAAACAAAAATACAACAAAAAGCTTAGAAACAAGATACTCACACTCACAAAAGAAATTCAACACCACTCCGCAGAAATCGCAAGGCAGCAATGGGACCATATCTGCGAAAATGGAAATGGCAATCTAGGCACGAGAGAGACGTGGAATCTTCTGCGGCATCTCCTTGATCCGGAATCAAATAAAGCTACGACTCAAAGGGAAATCACCAAAATTTTAAACATGGACCCAGGCACGGATCAAGACATTATCAACACGCTACAGCAGAAATACTTCTGCACAACACGAGACATGCAGTCACTACCAGATTATAAAGGACAACCTAACCCCCTCCTGGACGTTGACATAACAATAGCGGAAATAAGAGCAGCCCTCCATAAGATACGCACGACATCCACCCCGAGAGAAGACGGCATTAACAATAAGACACTCAGAAACCTAGACGACGCTTCCATCACAGCCCTCACGGATTTTGCGAACGAGTGTTGGATGGGGGAAAACTCCCAGCGGCTTGGAAACATGCCATCGTTAAATTCATCCCAAAACCGGGCAAAAAGCTCGCGCTCGAAAACCTCAGACCTATTTCGCTTACATCTTGCATAGTAAAACTGATAGAGCACGTCATACTAGACAGACTCCAGTCTCACATGCACAAAGAGAATTTATATCCACACACTATGATTGGCTTTACACCACATTTATCAACACAGGACACGATGCTCAGACTAGCAAACGAAGTCCTATCTCAGGAGCAAGAAAGGAGCACCAGGGCAATCCTAGCTCTAGATTTAACAAAAGCATTTGATAACGTCAAACACAAAGCAATCCTAGAATCTCTTTCACCGTTGAATGTGGGCGAAAGAGCATTTAACCACATCAAGGACTTTCTCTCCGATAGAACGGCTAAAATTCAAATTGGCGCAATCAAATCCGACACCTTCAGTTTAGGAGACAGAGGAACGCCGCAAGGATCGGTCTTCTACCCCTTCTTATTCAATATAACCCTCATCAAAATGGCACACGCACTCGCAAAAATCCCAGACCTAGAACACTCTTTGTACGCGGACGATATCACCCTTTGGACTACCAAGGGGAGTATCGCCACAATACAAGATACGCTACAACAAGCGGCAGATGTAGTAGTAGAGGAGGCACAAGCCGCGGGACTCGCGTGTTCCCCCAAAAAATCTGAAGTCCTCATCCTACACCCAAAGCGTCAAAGGAAAAATAAAGCGCCTGAGATCAAAATCTACGCGGAAGGGGCAGCCATCCCAGAAGTGGAAACACTAAGAATCTTAGGAATGCTGATACAGTCAAACCAAAAAAACGACACGTTAATTAAGAAACTGAGAAACACTGTCAACCAAATCTCCTTCCTCATCAGACGCATCGCGAATAGGCGAGGAGGAGTTAAAGAAGCCAAGACCAGGAAACTAATACAAGCCTTCGTTCTTAGCAGAGTCAACTACACTACACCATACGTCACCCTCACAGTAAGAGAAAGAGACGACCTGGATTCTCTAATTAGACAGTCCTACAAAATTGCGCTCAACCTCCCACGTCATACTCCAAATGAAAAACTATTACAGTTAGGAATTCATAACACCTTAGCGGAAATGATAGAAGCACACCTCACCGCACAATATGAAAGACTATCAGGCACTGAAACGGGACGTTTCATCCTAAAGAAAGCAGGAATACAATATGAAGGAATCCATACACACACCTTGCCAATTCCAAGACACGTGCACGAACACTTAACAGTCCCTCTTCTGCCCAAAAACATGCATCCACACTACGATACGGACAGAAGAAAGGCTAGGGCACAAAAACTTCACGAAAGATTTTCAGTTCAGAAAGACACAGCGCACGTGGACGTGGCAGAACATGCGGACAGAGACGCCTTTTCTCTGGCAGTTGTCGATCATCGAGGTTCTCCCCTTGCATCGGCGACAATAGATAAAACAAAATTTCCGGAGGAGGCCGAAGAAGCTGCCATAGCTTTAGCCATTACCTCCACCACTGCCAAATACATCATAAGTGACTCCAAAACAGCAATTCGAAATTTTGCAAAAGGAAGGGCCCACTCAGCAGCCATCAAAATCTTACAAAAAATCTCCAATACCCGCCAGATAACATTGATCTGGGTCCCCGCCCATTCGGACCATCCTGGAAACGAGGCGGCACACCAATTTGCCCGAGGATTCGTGGTTAACCGGGAGGTGCGCTACCCCGAGCTCAGGTCGGCCAAGGAGCGAATGACAACCTACAAAGAAATTACTACCCACTTCAAGAAAGACAGATCTTCCCAGAACCACATAAATCCCTCAGTAAAACACAACAAGTCAGTTGGCGGCAGCTCCAAACAGACACTTTCTTTAATCCATACATGTACTCCGTATGGTTCCCGGAGCAGTACAGCCCCGTCTGTTCTCTCTGTGGGCACCAAAAGGCAGACACACCGCACATCCTATACTCATGTACTCAAGACAAGCCATCGCACAGTCTGCAGCTCTCTACCCAATCTCAGTGGGAGGCCGCGCTGCTCAGCTCGGACCCGGAGGTTCAACTTCGAGCCACAGAGCGAGCCGAAGAGGTCGCCGAACGACATCGTCGGTCGGCCACCTGGCGTCCGGCCTAGAAGAGGAGCCCACCGCGGGGAGGGGAACATGACCCCAATCCGCGCCTAAGACCTCTTCTTTAATAAAGTTTACCTCCTCCTCCAACTTTCAGAGCCCGTAAAACGCAAACAAGAGGTTCGATATGGATCAAAATTGCGGCTTAACAATGAAGAAATAAAAAGGGAGGAAATGTTGCGGACGAAATTTCGATATTTGGCTTAGTTTTTTCACAAGATGACATGAAAGACCGACATACCTAAAAGGACAATTTTTCCGGATATTTACGTCTGGTTGGTAAAAAAATTAAACTTCAACAATAAAATCTGCCCGCAACATTTCCTCTATTCACTAAAGAAGAAAACGCTGCCACAAACCTCAAGAAAATCGAACCATCTTTAGATGTATTTCCTATGGACACTGTCACTGAAAGGGCAGCGAAGACTCTCGGTGTGGTCTAGCCTGATCTTTTTGCTTTCGAACATGTCTTTCTAGCAAGACGCTGGATCTAGAAAATCGGGGCCCGCTTGTACGAAGCCCACTCAGCTCACTGCAGGCACCGGCCGGTCCTCGAGTTATCACGCCAAACTACGACCAGTGGAGCTGGAACATACAACAACTAGCGGGCCGACTGCCACCGCCTCGTACGGCTGCAGCCGGGGCGAGTAGAGCCGACCGAAGAGCTGCAGAAGAGTTCCGGACAGATCAAACTAGGCGCGGCTGAGCGCGCGCCGCCAAGTCGAAGGGAGAAGCGGGAGCACCTACTACAGGTGGAACACGCGAGCTCATCGCGATGCGGGCCGATCGAGCCCCTGTGGCTCTTCTAAA
The DNA here is from genome assembly GCF_055824585.1 of Amblyomma mixtum. NCBI lineage: Eukaryota > Metazoa > Arthropoda > Arachnida > Ixodida > Ixodidae > Amblyomma > Amblyomma mixtum. The sequence continues at coordinate 241,978,793 of NC_143014.1, forward strand.
AACAGGTGAGGCCGATTTAATTCAAAAGCGGAATACGCACCGAAGGAGCACTTTGGGGTGCATAGCTGTACAATAAAGCAGAGCGCGCACGACAGCACGTTGTTTACAACAGCCACAAGCGCGCGATCGGCTCGCAACGCAACGAGCTCGCGTATTTCCTTCACCTGTGTACTACAAGCATACAAGGCCACCTCTCGCGTTAGGAAGGAGCAGGCTCACGGAACGCACAGAAGAAAGTTTGCAGTGATGACAATCCTTGAGTAGAGATCTGAAGAAAAGCAGGCGAGCACATCGCGAAACGAATCCATGATGAGCCCGAGGCGAAAAACACGCCGGCCGCCGCGGAGTGCACCCCACGACGGCTCGAACGAGACTCCGCGCTTGTGTCATCCACCACGTACGTACTGAAAGGAAAATGTGAGCAAATATAGTAAACATGCAGTACACCTACCGTAATCAGGCGTACTTTGTTTCAGACGGCAGCCACTTTCTTGAATCCAAGCCGCGCTGTCTTCTTTCCAACGTGAAAACACAAAATGCCGCGAGAACACAAAATTACAAAGCCCGCACAAGCGACCACACGAGGAGGCCAAAAAAAAAAAAAACACTTTGCACGCCATGGCACGCAGCGTTCGCGCGGCGCCAAACGCGACCGCATCGCGATAGGTCATCAGTCGTATGACGTTAGCAAGCGGCAGCTAATCAGAGGGCCGAGCATTTTGTTTATTTTTTTGCACTGCGCGATGCTCTACCCTCTCCTCTTGGTTCACGCCGAAAGCGGCGTCTTCTCGGAATGACGGTCAATCCATGGAGATATGGTTGTATGGAAAAATCGAGTCTCTGGCTCCTTATTGTGACGCTTGTTCGGCAGCAAATACGTGTGTAAGGCATGAAAACTGCATTAAAAATCTTCGCGTCAGTCGATTGAAACCCGTGACGCCCTAACCGAAAAGGGCGGGTGGAGTGTAGCCTCAGATACGCAGCGGAAGGCCCGACACACACACATTGTACTTGCGCAATCGTCGGGTGGTGGCGACGCCTGTATTTCATTTTTTGGACTTTTATAGCTTGAAAAAGCTCCTTTTTGGGCGAGAGTGGCGGATACGATTAGAACGTCAAGCCCTGTCGATGAAGTAAAAACTAGGTCCGCTACTGCTAACACCCTAGGTCTTTGCTGTTCTTTTTTTTTTTTTCGCCGCGTTATTTTGTTACCACGCTGTTTTGTCAACGGTCTGCTTTTGTCAGCGTACTGTTATGAAGCGCGCTGCTCAGTTCGCATCTGTGTTATTTGGACGCGCGTTGTTTCTTTGCGTGCTGCTTCCTCAGACGCTAGAAAATGGCGAGCGAGTGTTCGAGGGAGTTGGTGTGACAAGCCCGAAGAAATTAAGGCGTGCTTGGTAGGTCAGTTCTATCCGCATCTTCTTCTAGGTCAGTTCTATCCGCACGGTTGTGTAGCTCGTATCCATGCATAGACTATGCGGGGGTATCGAACCGAGCGTGCGCTTTCATTGACCGTTGGGCAGACGCTTATGTTTGGCCTATTGCAACAGCGAGTCTCTAAGGTAACTTCGCGGTTCGTTATTTCAGCACGGATCACACGCTACAAGCGCTTGTACTGGTAGGCATACGCTGCGGTCGCATTTTTAGAAACAATGCGGAGATGTGAGGACCTCTTGTGTGTACGCGTGCATGCGTGGTTATACGCACAGCGCAGATCATGAAGCCATCGTATTTTCTCATTTGCATCTAATTTCAAATCAGCATGTCCGCGGAGGCCCGACAAAATTTCACCTACGCGGCGATTGATAAATCTCTGCTTCTGTCGAACATTGCTCCAGTAGCGTGGCCAAGTGTTTCTCGAACGCCAGTATCGATCAACACAGTCTCTCGATTCTAGAGTTGCACTACTTGCCATCCACATAGCTGGAAGGCTATGCTAACGAGATCCCGGCCTTGGACACACACACCCATGTCCTTTTTGGAGGGACCGTTCAACGGCAGTTTTCGTCTCCTGGAAATCGCCGCAGATGCGTCGCCGATCAATGCCACCCGAGCATGCATAAAAGCGCCGCAGGATGCGTCCTTCTGAGCTTTAGTTTTGGCGATGTCGACGTCCATCTGCCTGCGGGTGCTCATATGGACCGGCTGCCTGGTCGGCTTCCTCTATCAGACCAGCTCCATGCTGTCTCTCTTCTTCGAGTATCCGTTCTCAGTGACACTGGTCGAAGACGTCCGCAAGAATTTACTTTTCCCGGCTGCCACTGTGTGTCTGCATCGATGGTCAGTACGCACGATGTATCCGGCTTGACAACTTCCCCACCGGGATACTCTAGCGTGTTTTAGCATAGCGTTCTTAGCGGTCCTAGATGTGCACGTACTATCGGAGCCAAAAGTCTCGAATTCGACTTAGAGAGGCAACCATAGAGTATAAGCTTTGTTATCGGTCGCTGTGTTTCGAAATTCCACTTGCGGAGGCGAAAGTTGGACTTGGCTTCTTTAATGTGTGGTATAGTAAAACCAGGCGATCGTTCGGACGCATCGCTGCAGTATGCCCAAGTTGCTTTTTTTTTTTTTGCGTCCAGGATCCTTCACTCCCAGATGGCACTCATGCGAAAACCTCATGGCGCGGGCGGTAACAGAACGCTAACTCTCTGCTTTTTTCTTCTGGAGGCTACCCCGAAGAGGACTTTAAGCACTAAGGTGTGCATACGTTCCCGACCCCACGGAGATAGCCTTTCCGAAAACTTGCGCCCAGGGTTGGGTGGACAAATCTGAGCCGTGATCCAGAATGCGCAGTACCGAATGGTCCCAAGGCAGAACGTTCGGAGTACCAATCCCCTGCTTCTTGGGATCTTTCTGAATGGTACCGTTCAGCGGTCGTACGTTTAATAGGCAGAGGAACTTCCCTTGTTGTTGTTCTTGGCATGTCACATCACATCCGCAAGCAAAATCATCACGAAAAGGCACTGTGAGCATCAGCGGGCGAAGGCTTCACATTTTCCGGTAGACCAGAACGGAGTTGGTCCTATAGAAGTGTGTTAGCAGCCTTACTCTGCATTACACACTTTTCTATGCTTAGCGCATTGTCTGAGCTTGTCAAGGGAATAAATAGCAGGCTGTGCTCAAATTATAGCCCCGAAAGGGGAGTGGTCTTGCGAGCCAGATCTTTATCGTCGGAACGAGAGCGGCCTGACCTTTTGTTGCCGAGCGGGAATCAAAATGCAGCGGTTATTGCGTTTCTGCTAAGCCGGGTGATAACTAATGCAGAAGGATAGAAACTTGGGCAAGTTGGTATGGTGTCATTGTGGCGCTTGTTTTGTCTTCTTTCACGTCTCTGTCTTTCGCGCTGCTCGATTCACCATAACTGACGCCATTGATAAGAAGCGCGTGAGGCTTTTAGCATCGGAATTCTTCATGAGTGCTTACCTGTATACTGATTTGCAGGATCGACATTTCCAAGCTCTGTCGCCATTACGTCAGTCAGTGTGCTGGCGAAGAAGAGGTGAGTACGACGCTCACCACTTCACGCGAGCGCTATCACAGTTTCTCCCTCGGTGAATACACATTTGAGACTTGAAGAGAACTAAATTTTCGCCGTGTACGTGCGTGAAATTGTCAACTTTTAATGCGACTTCTCACCTGGTACACGTTGCATATCCTGCTATAAGATGTAGCACTCCACAGGGAGTAGTGTCGTCACGGTGTTGCCGCTGTTGTCGGAGTCAACTTTCTTAGATTAACGCTGAGTGTACGCAGGGTTCTGGAAGGTAGAGCTGTGAAATGAAATTACTCGCTGTAGAGAGATAGGTTTCGAGAAGGAAACGAGGCGAAGTCGTGAAGACATGACTAAAAAAATGCCGAGACTCACTATGTATATATACCTCTAAACAGTGTAGACGCTTTATGATGGAGCCTGAAGTATCCCCCACTCATATGTGCATTGTTTCCAGCCACAAGTCGAAGGAGCGGTAAAAGGGTGTTGAACTGAGCTAGTTGGTTCATACTTCACTGTGGTCGCAGCAGGAAGGTCGATCACTACGGGAACACAGAAAGGAACGAGCAAACAGACGTTGACGAAGCAGCTTCGTCCACGTCTCTTTGCTTGTTCCTTTTTGTGTCCTCGTCATAACATTTCTGCAGCATCCGCCGTGAACGAAGAAGTGTGCTTATCGGCTTCTGGCCGCAGGTCTGGGAAAGCTGTACCCGGCTTCATCATTTGTTGGCGCAGAACTGAACATTAGAGGCCAAATTCTCAAAGTGAGCGTTGCAAAGCAGTGCATTTGGCTTAGCTTACGCTGTGTTATCATGGTGATAACGCGAGACGCCGGATTGTGACTGGAGGTGTTTTGAACATTCGGCCCCTAATTTGCTGGCGGATCGGAAAATGAGGGCCGAGTCAAATCAAATCGGGAAATCAGCTGCGAGGCAGAGCATAGTTCTCGTTGCTCATGCATCCTCATTCCCCGCCGTCTGTGTACTGTCCTAACACACCATCTGTCGCTCCTGCTATCTTGCGGCGATGTGGCCGGCAAACTCGCCGCAGTCGCGCACTTTTTCAGTAACTTGACTGACCTATAACAGGTAATCGCCTGCAAAGTAACTCTGCAAAACTGAATAAAAAGCTTACAGTTACGCGTCCAATGCACTTTCTCCAATCACGTGTATGGACGGACACATGCACAACACAAGTGAGCACGATTATACCTCTCCATCAACGCACTTTGGAGCTGCAAGTAGAACTGCATCTAATCTCACTTGAAAGTAACAGTTCTGTCAAATCTTATTTTGGTCTGCACTGAACCCTTCCCAATTCGCCCTCCGCGGGTATGAACTATTTTCAACAGAGGGCATCGACAACAACAACAAATTTCCAGTCTTGAAGTGCGCCATTCCCTTAACGAACAACATGCGCACAGCAGCGTGTTAGAGGGACGCCTGAGCAGGCGATCCGCAGTCTGTTTGCTCGCTGCAACCGGCAACGACACATGAGAAGGGATGGCTAATTGTGTTTACATGAGTCGCGTGACATACTGCGTAATTAAAAAAAAAATGGTATCGGTTTAAAGTAGTTAAACCGAGGAGACGTGCGAAAGCAGGTGTTCATTCTTCAATTGGAGAGGGCACTTAAGCTCCGCCTTAAGCGTATGACGCGATAGCGTAATGGGTTAATTCCCATACATGCAGAAGGTCATTCTCTAGTTTGCATTCATTGATCCCCGGGAGCCTTCATACCCCTTGTGGCGCAGTGGCGCAGCGGTTAAGAGATGCCCCATTGCATTGGCAGGAGGCTGTTTCTATCACAGCCACCGGTAGGGATTGTGCGACCCATGTTGCTCTCCCCTAGCAACCTCTCGCGCAACTGGCGCGACGCTGCTCCGAACTTGACCGAACTTAACCGAGCTTACCCGGGCAAGCTCGGGTAGTAACTCGGGTTGGAGCGCAGCTGAAGCGGTTGCTAGGCAACGGCGACTCAAGGTCGTTTGGTAGCCGCACCGCCACGAGCATACGCGACGAGCCGAGCTGGGCTCCAGTAGTGTTGCTTTCGCAACAAAAAATGCGTGCTGTTTCGCTCTTGAGCTGCTTGCCCAAGTCCCGCGCAATGTCTGAAATAGGAGAAAGCAACAGCCCGGACTGCTACGCAGTATATCAGTACAAAAGACACAGAATTTTTGCCTAAATTCTATAACGTGCGAAAGCACAACTGCATGAACATAGGTGGTGTCCAATCTGAACGAGCCGCAAGGCATGCTGGGTACTCCGACTTCCGGGTCTTTCGGCGAGATGCGCGTGTGCGGCGCTCTGCTTGAAATGCGGATTTGCCAAGCTTAAAATCGCTCCTAATAAGTTAATACGCGCGAATGAAGTCGTAAAAAAGGTCAGCATGCTCTACGTGCATTATTATGCCCACGCTCGACGTTCCGTATTGGAATTAAGGGCGGAAAAGCGTTGTAAGTGCGAACGTTTCGGCATGCGTCGTCTGTTCGTGCTGAAGTTTAGGACGCTTCATTCACTCGCTGAAAAGTCCGCTTCTTGTTGCGGTTATCATATGGCTGCTACATAGTTCTCTAATATATATTAGAGTACATATTTCCTAGAGGTTTCGCGCTTCCAGGCGCTGAATATATGGACTACCAGCAACCGCAGCCTAGCATTACATACGAGCGCACATTGTAGCAGGGTGGCTACGACGGCAAGGAGCTTGAACCGTGCAAATCCGCGGAGGACTTTCGGTACTTTTTCTATACACGCCGCGGTGGCCTAGCGGTTAGGGCGCTCGGCTACTAAGTCGGAGGACCCGATCCGGGACTCGGCGGCCGCGTTTCCGATGGAGGCGAAGCGCGAAAGGCGCCCGTGCGCTGCGCGATGGCAGCGCACGTTAAAGAACTCCCGGTGGTTCCAATTAATATGGAGGCCTCTACTACGGCGTCCCTGATTGCCCACGTGTCGCTCCTCCTCTCGAAAGTCTGTGAACTTATCAATGTTTTACAACCTTAGCAAGGGGCACAATCTGTTTTATTGTCGGTTCCTGTACTTGTCAGCTTAATTGCTTTCGTTGCATATTTGCTATGCTTTATGGAATAATTACTGCAGAAGCTGGCATTATTAACAATTCTGTCATGTGATTTAATTTTAGTTGAACTGTAATGCAAAAATGCAACTGCATTACAAATGTGTTGAATTTTCAGCACTACTGTAGTCTTTCTGCCTGTACGAATTATGCCCCGACAAGCATGCACCGAGGGCTGAAAACCTCCACTTATGTGCGCCAAGAGCCCAGATGGGAAGTTACATGGCAGCTATTCCAGCAGTGAGAGGCGTCCACTTACTGCAGCTTTGGTGGATGCACAAGAACTTTTCTCACAAACAAAATTGACTATGCATAGTTATGCACTGCAACTGCACTGCAATGCATTTCACACCCTGCATGGTGGTGTGGGACATTACAAGCTATTTACATTTAACTTGCACCTCTGAATGTTAAGAATTTCTGTACTCGATTTCCCAATGCTGGTTGCCGCTTTAGGTAGATGAAAAAAATGTACAAAAATAAATGCTTTGTTTTGTGCCATCTCTTGAACATTCACTAGCTTCAAGGATGTAAAATCAATGTCGCTTCCCATGAAAGCAGAGGAGAGCCTGTAGCCATTTTGCTGTCGTGTACTTCGTGCTCTGAGCCTAGTTGAAGGAGAACCACCAGCCTGTGTACAGACAGATGTCTCCAATGATTGGCACCTCAGCTGTTGATGCCTAGCTATGTATAGAAATGTGGAGATGTACAACTTACGCACTGTATGCACAATGTTCAAGGTAAGGTAGGTAAGTAACAACACTAGCAGCTAGGCAAAAGATGAGCTTGCCTTCTGTTTTTCCTAATAAAAACCTAAAGCCAAAACAAGGCATCAAAGCCTGCTACAGAGCTTCACTACAGGCACCACAACACGCACTACAGCACTTGTCTCTTCTCCTTTCTTTGTTTGTGTTTGCATGCTTTGGTGCTGCTCCTTTTCTAAGATTCAAAACGCACCAACTAGCCCCAAAAGAAGTTTTATTGAATGTAAACAAAGTCAGGCACAAGGACAAAACAGTAAGCAGGAGCCAAAAGCAGAACAAGCTCTTGACGTGGGCAGCTTTACAGTTGAACTGCAAGAGGAGCAAGTTTCTCAGCTATTAACGAGAAACTCTTCTTGTCCTGTAGGTATAACATCATATCTCAATTGTCTTGCAATGCCTTTTGCAGCGCATTTTCTACAGCATGTAATAAATGAGTTTAATGCAGGAGATCTTTGTGACAAATAGTAAATTATAATAAATAGTATGGTCGAGCGTAAAAAAAATATCATGCTTCAGCTTTTACAGCACACACAGAAGCTTGATACGAGTTGTTTTCAGAATCTTCTACAAGTCCCTGTTACAAAGTCTTGTGCAATGTTGAACAAAAGGCGTTTGCATCCAGTTTTAGCTTTGGCGTTAACAATGCGGCACAGCTTGCACATTGATAAACCATCCCTAAGACACTAGTGATACCAAAAAGGCTGGAATGACTGAACACAATGCGTTCCTTGGCTTTTTAATAAAAAAACGTAACTTTATAGCATGATTATTACTCTTGATCGTTACGAACCCAACGACCACTAGACCAGCCTCTGCCTTCCTTGTAGCATCTTGCACTTCTTGAAATCACCAATGCACCTCTCAATTAGTCAATCATTAAGTGCAATATTACTACATGCAAGCATGCAATGCATCACATATGCAAGCTATAGATGTAGACATTTATTTACTTCATGTGCATGTTCAGCACATAAACAGTGTGCGAATGACACTTTGCTGCACAGTGAGAGTTCAGTATTATAGCATTTGTCTCAGACGTCAATTCTACTAAGTTCTGTACAATGAAAGGTGAAAAACAGCTAGGCTATGTTGGCTGCCATTTATTTTTAATTGTGTTATCCTGAAGTGAAGCTTTTCCCAACTTACTGACTCAGAGTATGAACAGAAAGGCGGTTAATAATTCTTATCACTTTCTAATGCGATCACCTCGTCTGTCAGCCTCCTTCTCCGCACACAGGAAACGAAGAAACATTACTGCAACATGCGGGTCCACACAAACAGGGAACTTATGTGTAACAGGTTGCTTAATTATAATTTTCGACACTTGCTGCGTGCTCATGTCGACTAGTGTTCTGGTGAAAACGTGTTTCAGTTTGAGCATGAAATTAGCGAAAATGGCCTCATAGAACAATTTATAACTCTTACAAGTGCTCGTAAACATGCCTTAACACTGCGACCAGAGCAGTGCCAGCGAACCAGATGCCGCCGTACGTGGCCGCGGTGTCGCCGTTTCGACAGCTGACGGCAGTAACAACACACGCCTTAAGTATTAGCTATGAATTCGAGCTACTCGCATTCAGCGCAAATGTCTAGGAATAATCGTCCTGTCCTTTAACATCTTAAGTTGTCACGCTGTACTGACGGAGGCCGAACAGCATAGCCCGCGCGGTGCTGCCGCCGTCATGTGAGAACGGTTGTGGCACATAGTCGAAGTCTTCCGAGCGAGAAATTGGTGCTCCTTAAGGAGATAAACAACCTACTTTACCGAATTCTTCAACTTCCACAACGCTCTCAAACTCTGCCGCCAACAAAATGCTCGAAGCACAGTATAGGGTTGACCGTCGCAGGCAGTCTGCCAGCGGATCGCAACGGCGCACTGTTCTTGCCGTTCCCTGTACTTGCTGGCACTCGGAACATGTTGCATTCCGTTGCAGTGAAGTTTCTGCAGGTTGTGGCAGCGCACACCATCCTTTTTTCCAGCAATGTGAGCGCCAGTATTAAGAAAAGAAAGACCGAAACCGCACGTCTGCAAGCAATTCCTACGCAAACCAAACGACAGAAAAGACCCGGAAGTTCAAATTCACGTGACAAAGCTGCGCCGTGACGCAATGTCCGCCGTCAGTTGGACACCATAGAGTTTCTTACTACTACCTAGAGGGAAAGCTGGCGGCGCTGCACTTCAGCCAACATGGACGCTCAAAGCATCATGGGGCGGTGAGCTACTTGTTGCGGCACAGTCGTAGTTTTTCGGGAACACAGAGTGGCAGTACTAAGGCGTTTCATTCCGAAAACGTAGTTCGTGTGTGCGCAGACGACTTTCGCGCGAACGCAGTGTGCAAAAGCCATAGTAGTGAAGACGCGACGACACACGACGCCAATAAAAGATTTTACTCTTCCGAAATGCCATTAAAAAACCTCTTAAAGTATCTAAACAACAACATTTTTTTTGAAAACATATTTACTTTTAAAAGTGCGCCTGTTAATTACAAAATATTAGTTTTTTTAGTGTTCATCACTTGGCCAATAGGAAAGCTAGTCATGTCTTATTTTTTGGCAAACTTTGCACTTAAATGCTTTTCTGCTCGTTTGTTGCAATCATTAGACAAGATATTGAATGTTAGAACGTTTGTAGCTATCAAACAGCTTTATTTTTTTATTATTTTTTGGCCAAAAGTTACAGTTCCGCAACAAGTAGCTCACCGCCCCATGATGCTTTGAGCGCCCATGGTGGCTGAGGTGGTCACGTGGGGTCTCCATGCAAACTCCCATAGACGGCTTGCCAGCTTTCCCTCTAGGTAAAAGTAAGAAACTCTATGTTGGACACCACCTATTGGATATTTAATTTTGGCTTGTCATGCTGTTTTTCATGTCGTAAATGGTACGCTTTTAACGTTGGTAAAGCACGTAGGCCGAGCGAAAGCAATTGAGGCAACACCACCTCAAAGGCAACCGCATCAAAAGACAAGGCACTAGCAGCGCGTGTCCATCACCGCCGCGCGGTTGTTCGCAGTGGGCAGCGATGACACAAACCCAAAAACATCGCAAGATCAATTGCTCTGGGTTTACCCATCGAAATAGTTTTTTCGCACTAGTATGAATCTGAGGCTGCCGACCGTGGGGCTCCGCAGACGCTGCTGAATCCCGAGCGGTGGCACTTCCTGCGGAAGGAGGTGGAGGCTCGACTGAAGGTGGCGCATCTGCCGGACGAGCTGTTCCTGTGCCACATGCGGTCAAAGGTCACCGAATGCGCTTCCTTCGCGTGCAACTCCGCGTGAGTAGGCTCCTCCTAGAGTTACTGTATATGCTACCAAAGGTAGCAGAGTTGCGCGTAGGTCCGCAATCTTGCCTGTCAAGCAACCGAAGTTATGCGGCGAAGCCGCACTCCGTTTCTGCAGGCGACATGCCTAGCGCATCACCGATAGACCGTGGTCGCTTTTCCGAGGTTTTTAAACCACTTTTTCAATTGATCACAAACAAAAAGCATCTAAAAAGCTGACCGCATAACCCAGTCCAAAAATATAGCCAAGAAAAAATGGTGCTATTTCTAGCGCGCGCCGTGAGCTGCGACAGCAAACGATTCCCGCAGTCACCTTTCCCGAACTATTTACCTGATAACCTAAGGGCAGACTCAGTATTCTAAATACGCCGTGCAAATGCAGCATTCATTCATCTTTGCGGCAACATTTATTCACCGGACCTGCGTTAAAAAACCTGTTTATAGTCTCTTTTACTAAATACGAAACCCTGCAAAAAGTTATGAGCTGGAACTATAAAAAGGACAGTATAAAAATCCAAAATACAGTTTACTCGAAACTGGATGAACGTTACCATCTGAAGTAAACAATCAGATGTCTAAACATGTTTCCCTCGATTAAAAATTGTTTGCCATTCAGGTTTTATGCCAACAGGGATAAATACGCAACGCAGAGCTCTGTTTTAGCGTTTCAACAGTGTACACGAAAAAGCGCAGAGCCGCAAGTCCAGCCTGTTTTCGGTAAAGAAAACTCAATGCAACTTTTAGCAAAAAACAAAACAAAAAAGGCGTGAGCTACGCACGCTAGACACCCCACAGCAGCGAACGTAAACAGCCGTTGGATAGTGGATCCGCTTCGAACTTGGCCGGCTGTCAATCCAGTTCGCTGCCGGCCTACGTTATCAGCGCACGTGTTTCTGGTCCGATGGGCAAAACATGCACCGTACCGAGGAGACAGGGAGAAGAAAGGCTGCAAGGCGTCTCGAATCGGGGTACAGAGGCGGCGAGGGAGCACTCGACACCGGTAAAACCGGTTCAGAACCGAAAGTGGACAATTTTGCCCATCGAGCGTCGTCTTCTCCGCAGTACACGGTTGCTTGGACACTTGGACATCACGTGATGGCGCTCTACCAATGGAGTCGCGAGCGGCGTTTTGAAAAAAGACGCGCAACTCTGCCACCTTTGGTAGCATATACAGTTACTCTAGCTCCTCCGAGTGACACCGCTGGGAAACACAAGAAGAGGGCGTCGATCTTTGCCCACGCGCTGCGCAACCCTGTTGCAAACCAGCAGCGCGCCTTACGCGCTGAGTGACATTCAAGAACGAGGATCCGCCTGGCTTTTTACCGGGTCACGCACAATGTCGGCCCGCTTTTTGTTCGCATTTCAGCATATCATGAACACATTTTATGTACTCGCAAACCTGTCATTACCTCCCCTATTTTCTGTCCCTTCCTCCTGGACAGCCTCGGTTCCGGCAGTTCAGCAAGGGGCCGTAGCGAAGGAAGCGCTTTTTTTTCACATTCCACGGCCTCTTATAATCTTTTCCTCCTCCTCCTCCTGATCGGACACTTGCCAACGGAATCTGCATGGACATGCAAGGTAGACCTAGTAGCCTGGTAGGCAAATGACAAAGGCGATAAGAGGCAAATGTTGCGTTTTTCCGTTTTTCTCGCTTTTTCCTCTCACAGCGTTTCTCTCCGCCCTCCGTACACACAACCCTCGAAGGATATTTAGGGAACGAGGCCCACGCATGTTAACACAGTAAAATGCATGCTAAGAGCAGGGACGGGTTGTGCACTAGACTTTGTGGGAGATGAAGTGAGTGTTAGGGCTAGAAACCCACGCGGGGTTTCTTGTTTCTTAGCATCACCGGTTCACTCAAACTTGCGAGGCGCCAAGAGTTCTCGTTAAGTGCGTTTTAAGAGCGTGTGATTGATTGAGCATGAGCTGACGGACTGCACTGCCGTCACGTTCACAGTGCCTTCTTTCTTCTTGAAACAGCGCTGGGCCACATCGTTCGCTAGTGCTAAAAGGGAATGACAGACTCTGCTCTTTCGAAGCAGGACCGAGCGGGAACGAAAGAAAGAGCTGGACCAAGTTTAATATTTGTTTTCTCTCCCTGCAAACCTCCGGGGCCGCCAGCATTCGGCTGACTTACTACAGGTACCCGAATGAAATGTGCTACACCATCGACGCCTACCAGTGGACCAACTCTCAGCACCCGGTGCAGCAGTGCGAATCTCCATGGAACTACGGTTAGCACCGTGCTTTATACCTTTCGAAGCGTCTGCATGCCTGCTCACACGTAGTGCACAGTTCTGTATGGTATAGTCGGGTGGCGACCTTTCTTTATATCTCATTTTTACCTTACATATATATGTTGCACTAGTGTCTAAACTAATCGTCACCCCTTCGAGTATTCGTGCATATTTCTGAAGCCATTAAGAGCTAGTGCAGGCTGTATAGAGCACTGCTTGTCGAGTGCCTCATGATCGTCGTCGCAGACCGACGGTCGTTTCGCTGCGCGCCTTGACGTCGCAGAGCTGGTGCTGCGCGCTTTCTGGGAGCGCAACGCAACGGTGGCGCTGCATGAGCCCGACGCGCTGCCGCTGGTGGTGCACAGCCCCTACTCGTGCCCGCCCGACAGGCTCTCCTCGGTCATGATACAACCGGGCATGACGTACACCATCGCCGTCTCGCAGGTACGGTACTGAACGAAGCGTTCAGTTCATGGGGCACTGAAAACAACGTCATCTCTTTCTGCGTAGGTTTATGTTTGCACGGCAGCAAAATACGCGTTTGTTGCTGAGAAAACTGCATTTAAAAATTTTCGCGCCACTCAATTCGAACCAGTCATGTTTGCACCGGAAATAACTCCGTTTTGAAACGAATGGTGGTATTAGAGGTGTGGCCTAGCCTCTTGGGTCCACGCCCTCCCCCCCCCCCCCCCCCAAAAAAAAAAAAAAATAGGCAGTGGCTTAGCTCTGGTTAAGCCTGAATATACAAGCGAAAAGTTTCAGTTATGCTTGGTTTGACGTCGTGGCTGTCGCAGTTCGCGCACAATGCACTGGGAGCACCATGGTAACGGTGGAGGCGTTCGGCAGCCCACACACTGCCTGTACTGAGGCGACTGGAATCAACTAGCAGCAATAAGCTTCCATTTATCAGTCCACATTTTTTCTTTAGTTAAAATGCTGGAATGAATAGCACACCTTAGGCGGAATTTATGTTGAGGCACTAGCCGCAAGCCATCTGTGCAAAGATTGTTTAAACACTGATGTCAGCACCTCTAACACATTGCGCTTTCTCGTCTTTCTCAGTAGATGTTTTTCTTTATGCATTACTTGAAATGAATTTGCAGTGTTTTAAAACTTTTCCTTTTTTTCACCTAGTTTTATGAAACACAGCGATAATGAAGAATTAAACACTCTCGAGTAGCTTCACAACTGCGTAAGTGTATTTTTATTGGAGATACATGTATTTGTTCTAAGATCATATTTTAAATGAATACGATCCCTTCAGGTGCTTGGCTTAGAAGTATAAAACGGGCATCCCGGAAACTTTGATGGGATTGCGCCTGGGGTAAGGCGCAGATGCGAAAGTGGTGCAGTGGTAACCTCGTCGATGTGGAAGGCCTCTCGCACGATGTCAGCCTCAATGAAGTAAAGCTCGCAAACTTAGAAGGAAGTTAAATTTTTGTTTAAATAGCAGCTGTAGCTTGGCAGTTGAGTCTTCTTGAAAGTCTGCATTCGCTACCTGCAGTGCTAACCAGCTGCTTAGTTTAAATACACTTTTTTTCACAATGCATGCCCTTAAGTTTATCGTATTTTGCAAAAGTAACTAATCTATGAAGAAGTTTCGAACATCTTACCCTGGAGTGCGGTGATACAACGAAGTTCTCTCGTGGTATTCCCTAATCGAGGCGTTCTGTTCTTCATCCCAGGGAAACTTAAAAACGTGGTTTTTGGGGCCCGATTTAATTGGGCACGCAGCACTTTTTAGGCATATCCTGGCCGAAGCGTAATCCACATTCCACTCCAGCGATGGCAGTAGAACATCGTCTTTGACACAACCGCACGCGCAGCACGAGGTGTAGGCACAGTCAACGTCTAGAAAAAAATGTGCTTTCGGAAGCATGTCGCGACATGCCATGACTTTCCCCGAGGCATTGAAAGGAGTGTCACGTGTTTCCAGAAGCGATCGGATTGTCGTCGCCTTCGTCCCCCACTCCGACTTCTCGGTATAGGTGGGGTTAACCATTGTGTACCTTCCAGGCCTCATTTTCAACCTGAGTGCGCCGCTCGTAGCTTCGAGACATGCTGCACGGAACTTCTATGTATGTAGGCCTCTTTCGCGTGACGTAGCTGAGGGGGGGGGGGGGGGAGGAACAGCCAGCAGGCCTTCTCTAGAGGGTGTTGGCAACACGCGGGGCTGCAACGAAAGGTGAAGCGGTGGGCGAGGAGGCGAAGCGTGCAGTTGTAGCGGCAGCGAGGAGGCGACGCACATGCGCAGTAGCGCGCGGCTGCGCCGAAAGGTCTAGTCAGGCGACGGAGTCGGCGGCGGCGACGGCTGCGGCAGCGGCGAGGAGCGTCCGCCTACGCGGCGCGGGACGTCACTCGGTTTCGCGCATGCGCATAACTCACCAGTTCGGCTCACGCGAAGCTCGGCTGTGACCCGCGTAGTGAAGCTTTTCGCTTCAAAACTTCGTCGATGCGCCGCAGTTTACTTGCTAAATCCGCCGTTCCATGCATTGCTTATCATTCTAATGCTATCACTATCACAACAGATGGGGTTCTTCGGGCGATTGATAGGCTTCCATTAAATTCTAGCCCTGGTCCTGATGGCATAGGCACAAAACTTCTAAAGCTAACTTCTCATGTGTCGGCATTATTGTTATCACTTTTATTCCAGCAGTCTTTGAACAGTAGCTGTGTTCCAGACGATTGGCGAACCGCACTCATTATACCAATATTTAAGTCTGGAGATATTACAAATCCCAACAACTACGGACCAATTTCTCTCACTTCAGTGTGCTGCAAGCTACTGGAACATATAATATTTACCCACATCATGAAACACCTTAATGCAAATGACCTGCTACTTGAAAATCAGCATGGTTTTCGGTACCGGCATTCATGTCAAACCCAATTATTTGAATTAGTCACGGATCTACATTCTACAATTCATAGCGCCTTGTATACACTGACGCAATTTTTATTGACTTTTCAAAAGCCTTTGATCGGGTAGCTCACAAGCGCCTTATCAAAAAGGTGCACAACTTGCAGATTGATCATGATACTACAAAGTGGATTGAAGAATTTTTAACTAACAGGCAGCAATCCGTATCTGCTAATAACATCGTATCTGAAACTAAAAATGTTAAATCAGGTGTACCTCAAGGATCCGTCTTAGGTCCACTTCTGTTTTTAATTTATATTAATGACATCGCTTCAGACATTAGCTCCTCCATACGTCTTTTCGCTGACGATTGTATCATTTATAGGGAAATAGCTAATCCTAACGACGTTGTTGTCTTGCAAACAGATCTAGATAGGTTAAGTACTTGGTGCAGTGTTTGGCAGATGGAAATAAACACCGATAAAACCAAACAGATGACTTTCTCTGCACTCTCTAAAACACCAGTAAACAATTACAGTATAAATAATAGCGTCATTGCGCGCTCATCAACTTTCAAATATTAAGGCGTTGTTCTTTCCCCGGACCTAAATTGGCATAGCCACATAGAGTATATTACTAGCAAATCTTTGAAAAAATTAGGCCTGCTTAAACGTCGTTTATCTCTAGCTAACCCTGACACCAAACTGCTGGCCTACACATCTCTAGTTCGGGCATCATTGGAATATTGTTCGGTAGTATGGCATCCCCACCAAGGAAACTTATCTAGGTCTATAGAATCAGTGCAAAATAAGGCAGCACGCTTTATTTTACGGTCGTACTCTCCATTTCAGAGCGTTACTGCAATAAAACAGTCTCTAAATCTTCTGGACCTCAACATACGACGCAAATTTTTTCGCCTATCGTTGTTCCACTCCCTCTACTACAACCATTCATCTTTTGCACGGAGGCACATCACAGCGGCACATCACATATCATCTCGAACCGACCATGCGCATAAAATTCAAACAATTTTCGCCCGCACAAAGAAATATCAGAATTCCCCGCTAGTCTTGGCTATAAGGGAATGGAATGGTTTACCTGCTAGCATTGTAGCTATCACTGAACCATCATCTTTCCGTTCAGCGCTACTAACATTTCTTGAATCAGGCGCAGCATTGTCGTCTGTTTGAACTTGTCGCCTTGTACCCCTGCTTTGCCGTATGCATGTACATATTATTTTTGCTTATTGCCCAGTGCACCATGCCCATGATGTATAAAAAAAACCGAATTTGATAATTAACACCTAGTTATTTTGTTCTCTATCTGTATTATGCATGAAGTGAAGCTTGAGTAGTTGTGTTATTTGCTGTCCCCCCCTATGTAATGCCCACCCGGGCCCTTAGGGTATTTAAATAAATAAATAAATAAACAAATAAAAGCGACACCTGAATTTCGTTTTTTTTTTGTGTGTTTTCTGGCTTACAAAAGCTTCATTTTCAGCGAACTGACGCTGTTTGTCATTAGGATGCGGTAATTCATAGTTGCAGGCCAACTTGATTCAGTTCGTCTCCGGAGTCCCTTTAGGTTGTTTCGTAACGGCTTAATTTAAAAGTACCAACGCTAAAGGCCGTGTCGTTCGCGACTTCCCACTCCGATAGCTATCGACCTAAACGAGATGCAGCTATGCGGGAACGCTATTTCGCGCCGTTCTGTTGTTGGTGAGCTCGCGTAAACGGTTTCACGTGTACCTTGCGCTTTATAGGCCCTTCTCCTGAGCAGCCTTCGAGTGCTGCGTGAGGGACATTTTTCTTCACCATCCAAACGAACTTCTGCAAATTGTGCGTGCGCGCATGCTGCTATTTGATTCCACCCGCCGGTCCAGACAAGCTTCACTTGTGAGGCGCCATTTAGGGTCCTGCGTCTAAAATTTCTTGTTAATATTACTGACGTCTTGAGCTGTTCATCAAATATTGCATTGCGTCATGTGACATATCGCTGTATGTTACGTTGTGCGTCTTCTGAGTGTTCACTGCGGCAGACTTTCAGCGTTTTTATTCCTTTCTCTGAAAAGCAGAAGCCAGCGCCACTATTTAGCACCAACCTCTTTCTCATATGTTCATGTCGTTGGAAAACAGGGAGCTTTATGATATCAGCATTTATAATACAACACATTAAACTGAGCTTCATTTCAACGCAGCCGCTTAAGCTTGACACATATAGCTTCGTGGCAGCCTCAGTTTCTGCACAGAGTTGCGTGTGGTTCGGCAGTGATGTGTCATGAGTCGAGTGATGGTTCACTCAATCATCTGTTGCCGCTCTCGGCATTTTGCCGCACACAGGAAAAAGTGGAGCGTTTGCCGGCCCCTTACAAGTCGAGCTGCATAGACTACATCTCCATGGGGAATCAAAAGAAATATTTCGGATACTACACCCAGGACGTAAGTCCACTCGTATAGTTTCCTTTTTTTTTTCTTAATAGCAGGGGTGGGAGGGGGGGGGGGGAGGGGGTTCTTTGTTAAGTTTCTTTGGTTTTTGCTTTGCAACCCGCGTGCTGAGCATCACTACTCACTTTAGTCTCCTAAATATTCTGTCTTCTCGCTGGCGCACTTGTATTCTGCAATCGCATTTTGACAGACAGTCCTCGAGTCCTGTTCGAAACGCTGTAAATTATGAATCACATGTATTTTCTCTTATTACTGTTTTCTGAGTGCCTGACGAAGGTGGAGCAGTTACCGTACATTATGCTCTTGCTAAAAAAAATGAGTAAAAGGGAATAATCACTGATGCGTATCGAAGTTTTCCATATTGTGCATTTGGGTGTCTCTCTTGAACAGGAAGCACGCACATTTGTTCGTATACTCATGCGGCAACACTGCAGCACAAGCCTGTGCTGCAATTATGCCATATCTGAGCGGCAGTAGCAAGAGATGTGGCCAACAGAGCGCACTTAGCTTTCTGACGACACAATATGTTCGGTCTTACGGAAGTTGTGCAGCGCTTTTAGCGGTATACAGCACTACAGGGTGAAAGCGCTTGCTCTAGCTTTCACCACGCTAGACGTTCAGTTCCACAGCATAGGGGTCACTTCGAGCACATTCAGTTTACTGTCCCGGTTTATGCTCCCGCTGGGAGATGAGTTGCGCGACTGTTTTTCCCGCGACACTCGTAACGCTATTCACCGAGTGGCTGCCACCTGAACCCGATGAGGGTAGATATTCTATTGCGTTGCGGCGCAGCCGACTTGACAGATGCAGCGCTGATTCTTTAGCTGGCTTCAGCATCATTCCGGCATTTAGAAGCCCTTCGCATAGCGTCTACCGTGCAACCTTTATCGTTAACAGAAAACCGAGGCCCCAGCTGTGCGTTTTCTATATTTACCAGAGGCGACGACGGTACCGAGAGGCAATTTTTACTATGATTCCGTAACAGCGGACGCCTTATGCGTTTGGTCGAGTAGACATTCGCAGTTACTGCCCGATCATGAACTTGACCAGCCATGAAACTTAGCAGTTGCAGTAAACAGTGATCAAATGCGGGTCGAAGCTGCTACACGTCTATGTAGGGTTGTGTAGTGCTGAACAAGCAAGCTATCGGTTTTTCATTAGGCACGAGAAAGGCGGACGCCCATGAGACAAGCCACGCTTATGCGAGATTTATTATTGTTATGCTTTTAAGAAGACAGTAAGCTGTGGTTAAGTTCGTTTTGGCCGTTGTCTGATCCGCACTCGTTTCCCAGAGTGCACATTTCGCACAGGCGACCTGACTGTAGATTAATCATGCATGTCGCATGCGAATGCTGCGTTTGGCTTTTTATGCTTTTTCCACGTTCATCTCATGGGTTGTGACCTTTGTCGATGTTGTATGCATTCTGCCGTTCAGATATGTGTCCAGAACTGCGAGATGTCACTGGAGATGAAGCACTGTCAGTGCGTTCGCACGCACCACGAGTTTGCTGCAACATTCGGAGGCCAGGTCTGCGACATCATCAGAGACGGTATGGAGCGCTCTGCATTTCTGAAGGATTTGCTGAATTTAAGGATCGCATTCTAAATTTTGTTCGATCTATTTGTATTCTTTTCGCCAATCGTCATTGGCTGCGAGGAATACCTCCCCCCCCTATGGTTGGTTGATATCGTCCACCAAACCAGTCAGCTTGTTGGACAATAAAAATGTATTGATTTTGACTGAACAAAGAGAGTCGCCGTGTTATAAGGACCCTTGTGACCAACATTTTGTGGGTGTGATCCCATGGCAGAGCTGGCCCCGTATGCTTGACGACTTTTCGCATGTTGCTGTGATGACTTTCGCTTACAACCCTCTTTTGGGGTGCGGTCCCCTTTATCCCAACGGTAACCATTCGCCCCCTAATCCTACAAGTAAAACCGCTTAGAATGCCAGAACACGTGATATATACCACGTTTTATTACATTTTGTCGTTCTTTCGATGCTCTGTTCTGTTCATCAAGCACACCTCGGAAGACGTTTTGGTTATTTGGCAAGTTGTTGTTTATATACGTTTCAAGCAAACATATGTTTTTAGCTTAAAGGGTCGCTGAAGAGAAATACAGGCGTAACCAAGAAGTTGTGCTATACTGGTGATGGATTGCCCTTCGGGAACACTGTCGAAGTTTTTTCTTCATCGCAATAAGTTTACTTCGTTGCTAAGAAAATTGAACGGAAACTAAACGAAACTGACCCGCCGCTCAGATGGCCGTGTTGATTCAGCACTTGCAGTCGGTGTAACAGATGGCGCCACCATACTCCGCATCATCTATTTTCTCACCGGGAAGAGCGCGATTGAACTTGTGCGTGGCTTGCGATTATGATGTTGCTGCTCACGACATTTTCACCAAGGCCGACTGGGCGACGTACAAAGCGAGCGGCACTTCGCATTATCGTTTCGGCCGCTTGCCGCTCTAGCCTCCCTCCTTAGCCGCGCTATTTTCCTCCTCCCATCGAAATAGCGTTGTGCGTGAAATCGACGAACTAATCGTGTCCGGCGAAGAATCCACTTGACGGGGGGTCGTTACCAGAATCCACGAGTGATGTCGCACGTCTTTCGGTTTTAAGCAATTTTCTAGCTTATCCAAGCGCTGTTCGCGATAAAAATGACATAATTGCGATCCCATGACCCTAATCGCTCAATATAGCTGGACTTACCGTCTGGTGTACCTTTAAAGGGGTAGATACACCAACATTTTTGTAGTATATTTTCGCGCTCGAATCATGCGTAAGGCATTAGTAAAAATGAATCACGGCGCGAAATCCGCCTGTGATCAGTATAATTTTTCGCTTTCAACTTCAGCAGTCGAAGACAGTTGCGACGTCACAAGTGAGTACCAGATCACGTGAGGCATACAAAAGCTGCAGTATAATAGCTATTTAATCACTTTCTGTCATTCCGGCTTCTGGCGCAGTTCAGCATGAGAGTTCTGAAACGACAAAGTAGCGGTTATATTGCAGTGTTTGTGTGCCTCACGCGATCTCAGGCTCACTTGTGACGTCGAAACCATTGTCTGGCAACTGAAACCGAAACTGAAGCTACAGAGGCAAAAAAAAATAAAGTACGAATTATTTTTTGAGAGTTGACGAATTCTACATGGTGACCCATGTTTACTAATGTCGTACGCATCATTCCAGAGCAAGAACACATTAAGAAAAATTTGGTGTCTCCACTCCTTTGAAGGGAAAGTGCGCAGGTTTTAAATTCAACAAGCTTAAAGCGGTGGAATCTGAGAAACTTGCAGGTTAAGCAAGCGAAGTACTTCTGGGCTAGCATTTCAAATAGTGACGTAATCGCCGTTTAAAATCGCGAAGGCCTTCATGCTTCATCGCAGCGCACAGGACCAAGTGAGGGCCTCATGATGACGCCGTCAACAGTATCGGCACATTTCCAACGCATAGATGCTTTCTTTGAAGGAAGAAAACCAGTGACACAGAAGGCAAAGCCCGCGAAGCATTGTTTCGCAGCATCTAACGACGCATGACACGCTACGGTTGACGGAAATTTGAAATCTTACCGTCCGGAATGTCACATCGATCTTCTCTGCACCCTTCTGTGAGGAGAAACCTCAAATTTAATTGTCGATTACGTCATCATCTTAAAGGACAGAGAAAAAAAATTTAGCATGATTTACCTGCAGCTTATATAGATTTGAATCCTTGAATATTTCGGAATTTTCAAAAAGTGGTGCAGTTGCTCTTAACAAACAGCTTAAAGCGTAAAGCTGTTTTTGCTGCATTAGTAGTCTTTGTGGGGCAAAACGCTCGTTCCAGGATGAGAAAACATAGAAGCAGCACGTAGGTTGAAAGGGCACCGTGGCACCTGATGAAGGAGGCTCGTACCCGGTAGCTTTAGAGCCTATGTCGGAAGGGTGAAAAAAAATCAGGCACAGGACAGAGAAGGAGAGCAGAACAGCAAAAATATTTCGTCCAAGGCGCTTAGGGGTCTAACACCGTTCCAGCTTTGAGTTGTTAATCTATTCGGCCTCATCTAGCTATTTGCTAACGTTCCTAGTTAGTTCAGTTGATAAAGTGACTGCCCCGGAGAGGGGGTGGACCCGGGTTCGAACCCCATGCCTGAACAAATTTTTCTTCAACTACGAAGCTTCTGTGAAATCTGTATATCTTTGCTTTGTAGCCATACGGCTGCGCTTATGGGGATGCGAATGAGTAATTGCGTGCTTATTGCAAAAAGATTGCCTAAGTTCGAATCGCGGGCTCTCTGATATGTCGGCCTCATCATTTGGAAAGAGTCCGATGGAAACTTGTACTTTGTTTGCTCTTGTCACGCTGCGCAGAACGTGTTCAGTGTTCTGCGCTAGACTTGATATGCAGCGGTATGTCACGATTGAGGGGGAAAAGAAGAAAAGGGAAGGCCTGTTATACCAGGCGTTTCAGGGAAGACTTTAAGTTATTCTCAAAAAAGGTCTCTTGAGGTCAAAATATGGCTTTTTAATCATAGTATCACCACTCTTGGCGGACGCCAGAAAACCGGTGAATAATTAAAATTTTGAGTAGTAACTGGTTAATTAATTTTAATAATTAATTCTTTAACTATTAGAGTTAGGCACCTAGTTGCAATTAGAAATTTGTCGCCGGTCGTTAGCAATAGCCCTCTCAGTTTTTAGAATTTAGAAAACGCAATTGCCTTTGGCGCTGTAGCTCGACAAAATTTGACTTTTTTGGCTAGTTACATGCACTGGAAAGGTTGCTTTGCCTGCATGCTTTTCGAAAGTAAGTGTATTTTGGCACGATATAGCCAAGTTTTGTCGAGCCACATCGCCGAGGATAAACCCGTTTTCGAAATTCTAAAAACTGGTTTGGCTATTACTAACGACCGGCTTCAAATATCTAATTGCAACTAGGCGCCTAACCAGTGTTGCCGAATCTTGGGAAATTTCCCATATCGTGGGAAAAGCAAGCTACAAAGAAAAAAAGGGAAAATTTATCTTTAACCCATTGGAAATGTGGGGAAATTTTCGGTGTCACTGAAAACTGCTGTTCCAAATGTGTTTTCTGGGGAAAATGTCTAGAGATACAGCGAAAAGTCTTTCATCGTGGAGGCCTGACTAGTCTTGGGTGCAGAAATTTGGCCCGTCTTCTTCTTTTTCCTTCCTAGCCTTGGCTGCAGAGCCGCAGTATATAATTAATATAATTAATCGCGGGCGCGGCACGGGTACACTGCACAAGAGGCCGGGGTGGGACGCCCATAGCTGCATTCTTTTTTGGAAAGCTGGGAAGGGGACAGCTTTCTCATTTTCCCATAGCAGATCCCTCCTCGTGCACACTGACTGCAGGGATTCATTCAGATAATCTTCGCAATGCAGCCGAGGCTAGGCAGGGCTTTTGTCCCCGCGCGCGGTGTGGGTTGATCGTTCGGTCTAGGGGTGCGGATGGGTGAAGGAGGTAAGTTCGAGAGAAGGTGCGGGGTCGCTATAGGCACGGAGTCAAATGCCCGCGGCACCCGGATTTCAATGGAGGATATACCAAATGCGCCCATCTGTTAGTTCTGAGAACATGAGAAGGCGGGGACCCTCCACTTCGGCTCGTTAAACTTCATTTCGCACCCTCTTTTATCCCTCCCCTCGAGGCGCAGATGACACACGATGACTGTTGGCTTCCGTCAAGTAACTACGTTATACACTCTAAGAAAAAAGGGTGTAAGAAGGGTGCATCTTCACGACTTATGCTATCTGAAGGCGCATGGACTAACGATGCACTTTGCAGAGTGCATCGTTACACCCGTGTGGAGGTGGTGGAGGCCGTTAGTCTCTTTCAGAAAACTTACCCCCTTTTTTACTCTTCAAACCAGCTGTGTTCCCTCTGCGCGAAGACGCTGTACAGCAAAGTATGCAGCCCTCACCGCCTCCCCTCCCTCTCGAAGATGGTCCTCTCCCGAAAGCGGGGTGGCGGGGTTATTTTGAGGACAATAGTTAAAAGCTACGCTGGCTCACGCTCCCCCACTGCATTGATCCTTTCACCCGCGCTGGCGACACTGACCGCGCCTCCTCGCTTCTTCAAGGGACCAGAAGCTATTTCTTCGAAGAACACGTACAGCGATCTTCTGCCCATCTCCGCCTGACATGGTCGGCAATAATGGCGGACGAAGCGGCTTGGCGGATGCACAGAACGTTACTGAAAAAAGGTGCATTGGCCGCGATCGGCCACGACAACCATCACGCATGCAAACATGCTCTTGGTTGCTAACGACCAAAATAATCACTAATATTCGGTGCATGTGCTTTCATACTCATGATTGGATATCATTTTAAAAAAGAAGTAAGTCAGCAAAGACAGACGGCATGATCGGTGCTGTGTTACTCCTCTGACCAATCGCAGCTCTGAACGAAATCAACAGTTTAGCGCTTCAACACACCAGAGGCATGAAAATTATTGCGCTTATAATATCGGCTTGTGGTTAAGCTTTTATTAAAGAGGTAATAAAAGCTTTAAAAGGAACAGTTTTGCTTTACAGCCAGCGTGAGCTCTATTAGTCAGCGCTGTTCTTCATTTTCTAATAGCGTACGATAAGTACCAGGGCGGTTAATTCCCTCCGTACAATTTCGAATAACGTGCACTGCTTTTTGAATAACCCCTCGTTGTGGCACATGTTCCTAAGCAAATAACAGACGAATAACAGAAAGGGTTCAGGTTAACATGCATACAAGTTAATAAATCAAAATCAGACGAACGAGCGAGATTGTTGACGCTGTAATTTTATGTTAGCTGAAGATGCAATGTAACGCAAATCCCGAATAAATTGCACTCTCATATTTCTGCTCCATTTCAACAACAAAAAAGAGCCCTACTCGCTGATAAACGCGTGATCTTCACCACTAATACTGACAACGCTGAAAAACAAAAATGCAAGAAACTAGGGAAGGAATAATTCTGCATCTGAACTGAGTTGTGAACGTGGCCTGACCATTCCATATATATAGGTACATTTTTGTTTAGAGCACTTTTACCAAGACACGAGCCAGGCCTCAGAGTCGCACTTTTGCTGGTCTACTATGAGATCACCAGCATTTGTACATCTGCTCGGAAACTCCTCAACGCAGCGTAAAAGACATTTCTACGTTTCCTTTCCAACAAGTGTACAGATCCTTTCTCTCAGCACAAGATAGCGAAGCCCATAGTAATCAGTTTTCGAGATAGCTGCATTTCCTGATCATGTTTTGGCGCGTACAAGTGTTTCACATAGAAGCAATTCAATTTCAGCTTATATTAAATTGATAAACAGGGAGCGAGGTGACCAACGCGATTTAAGTCTATTCGAACTTCTCTTGCGTATGACATTGTGCTGCACGCCTACAAGAGCAGAAATTAGCTTAAACTCAGTGAACGTGTACGTAACTTTTATCTTTTAGGTTGTTCCGCGCAGCTTTAATGCACTCAAGTATAGTATTGATATTCAGAAATGAAGTTGACTGCCTCCAGTTTTTTTTTTTTCGAACTGTAGCGCTATGGAAGCATCGAATTCCGCAACAAACCGGGTGCCAGAGGAAACAGTAATCAAGGCGCTTATATTGCGGCAGTGCATTGTGAATTCTTATGGAATGGTTCATGCGTCAGGAAATAACTCTTTCTTTTAGAGGCTAATGAGAAGCACTAAACAGTACATTGCACTAGATAGACGCAGCCCGAAGACCCAAGCTCGAAAATAAATGAAACTACGGCGTATAAACCGGCAGGTTTTCCTTCATCATCGTAAGTTGCTTCGGATGACTGAGACTTTTGTCTTGTATGCACAAATAAAACTGAGCTAAAGGACACATTGTATCGCACTGACGAACCAATCTTTAACAAAAGCATAAATTCAGCGGTGGCAACTGCCTATATTGAATAAAATGAAAGCGCGTATAATAGACGGAATCGCCCGAATAACCAGTCGGTTGAAGCGTCTTAACGGATGCTTGCTGGCATAGCGCTGGCAGTGCTCCATTTCTGCTCTGTTGACCCATTTTGAAAATATTTTGAGAACTTCGCGAACACTGGAACGATGAGAGGTGAGAACTGCTGCATCAGCAGTTGTCGACTGTCGTTTGAAGCCCTCTTCTGCGCCATCTTCCTCAAATGTTCAAATGTTGTGAATCCCCTTTGTTTGCCTGACGCTTCTGATCACTCGATGCGGCTTTATTAAATCAATATTTCTACAGCTGTGTCTATTTCGATTGAGTTAAACTATTTTTGCACAGAGCGGTTTTTTTCTTCGGATTCTCCTCACACGTGCGGCCCCATAAGCACAAAAGAAAGTTGAAATTTCTCGCAGCAATATCACGCGGCAATATCAGTATTTAAAACTGTTACTGTGCCTGACATTGAATCAATAATGCTGCAGCATTCACATCGCTTTCTTAGCCGGTTCTATGACTGATTTAGAAGTACAGGAAGGGCAGTTTATTGATATATATTTCGCAGTGCCTTCTGTACGCGGTAGTAAATGAGAGCTGACGAGAACTTCCGAATGATGCTCGTAACTTTAAGCTGCAGCTGCTCTGAAAACTATTCTGTTGCATACGCCACACATTTACGGCAGCATCTGCGTAATTCATACTGCGTAATAGCTGGCTGCATTAAAAGCTTCAAAGGGATACTGCAAGGACTGATAAGACGAGTCTCGCCGCGCTCGTTGTCTCCGATAACGGAAGAGTTGTGCGCACGCCGAAAGCGCGGAAAAATACGTGCTACAAGGGCAGAGAGGCGCATGCAAAAATAAGCTACCAGCACATTGCAAGGACCAAAGGTTGTCGCCCGCACGCGGGCGGCTTGACCTTGGGACACTACTGGGAACGGAGACGTTCTTTCAGTCAGCGGAGAAAAGGAAAAGAGGGGAAGCGCGGGGTCCGGCGGAACGAAAGAAAGGCACGAAGCATGGAGGAAGGAAAACCTCCTCTGTAATTCCTCTATGGCGCGAAGCAAGCTTTGGAAGCGATGGCTGGCGATGGGTTGTAGTTTCTCCTGGTTTCTTCCTTCTCTCTCTTCAGATCACGTGCCTGTCTATTTGGATTGGCCGCTCGCGTAGAGTCGAAGACGAAGCCGCTGTTTACCGCGCCTGGGTGCCGTGCGTGCAAGTCGCGACGCGCATTCCTCATTTCATCTTGCAGTACGGGCCTGTGTGCGTTTAGGTTCTGTTCAGCGATTACTTCATCGTGCAAGCTTCATCGATGTGTGACGCTGCAGTGGGCGACATCTTCGCGAAAGAGTCAACGTCTGAAAGAAACAGCGCACGCCAGATCGTCGCGGCGCCCTCATCGTACGGATTCTTTGCGCCCAATTTCAACCGTACAAGTAAGTGACATTTTCGTTTGGTCATACGGGTTGTTTCCTGCCATCAAGTTATGGTGTGTTCAGTACAGATTTTTTATCATGGATTGTGTGCGCGAGCCGCTGCTTGTTGCTATTTCTTGTTTTGAGCCGGTCGCGTGCGGCCGGAGGGAGCCTATCGTGTACAACACACGATCGCAGCGGCGCAATCTGCCGGCGTCTTTCTCATGCTTTCTTTCGCTGCAGGCTCTGATCCTTCGTCTGCCGTGCGAAAGAACATTGCCAGTCGTCTCTTCAACGCCAAGTATTTGTCCCTGCTCACGACCATTCAATAAGGTAAGTCCAAACCGCAGTCTCCGTTCAGAAAGGGGCGAGTAAATTAGTGTGCGCGCTTCTGTGGCACGTACTGCGCGCAGTGCTCACATCTACTGCAGCACTGTATGTGATTCCTATTGGACCATAATCCCTTTATAATTTTAGCGCTGCAAGGCAACTCCTTCTGCCAGGCCGCTTTTTTTTTTTTTTTGCGAATGGACGGCGTCAATTTTTTTTCTTTACCACGGAGTAGCAAGCAAACGATAAAACAGTAAACGTGAAATTTATTTATTCATAGGCATGAAATTAGCAGCTCATTTGTGCTCTGCGCTTCCTGGCATGCGGCCGTTTTCGCTTACACCTTGCAATATTTTTGCTAACCCAGAATGTGACATATCATGCCAGCAGTTTTACTGCATTCGAATGGCAAGATGCGCTTGCTAATGGTGTTAAGTTGATATGTAACTGGCTCTTCACTCAGGCTGAGAACTAATAGAGAAAAGTGAACTTGTTTAGTTCTTTTTACTAGTGAAAAGGTCGGGGCTAGTTGGTGGCCAAACATTAGCTCACAAAAGCGTACAGTCTATGTCACCTCTTTTTGTGCTCTTGTATTCTCTTGTGAAAGAGTGAGACTTTAGGTTTGATGTCGCTCTAAGAGATTGAATAGAAGAATACGCTAGTATCTAAGCTTTTCTGTTTAGAACAATAAGGATTTTGGTTGCACTGCGGTAATCTGTCAACGAAAAAAAAATTCTGTAATGAATACTGTCAATCTCGTAAGCAGTAACAGTATAGTTCTTTCTTTTTTCTGCAGTGGCTGTTAGAAAATGTGTTAATTATGTTAGGCACTTAGTGACAATTCACTGGTAATAGGCCATTGTGCTGTAGAAGTTTGTCTAGGCTTATTGTGCCAGTGCACTGCGTCAGTTATGCCTGTTATAAATATGTGACAGTGCTGTAATGGATAAAAATTTGGAATCAAAAGTTGTTTCTCGTTTTCAAACTATTCCTGTCGTTTTTTGAGCATGTGTGCTGCCATTATGTGGTTTAATGAACATATAAGTTATCACTAACCATTACACTAATGCTATAAATGACGCCTCTATTGCAGTGCACCTGGGAGAAGGAGGGATGCAAAGGTGCACAACCATTGTCACTCCTAGCACCGAAGTTCAGCCTGGATTCCGTACAAGTGGCCGGGACTAGATGTGTGTGGTATGTATGTTTTTATGTAATTGGGACATTGTTGCAAGTTCATCATCACTTGATGTCCATCCGTGAACATAGTATGCTATGTTGCACAGCTGCAGCCATTCTATTACAGAGATTTTAGAGCTTTTCAATGTTTTCGAGGACTTAGTTCTGAAAGAATTTCTGAATAATGGTTTGATTAATTGTGACCACTTTTTATGACATGAAGTATAAATGCAGTTTTTTTTCTGCAAAAGTAGGCTGGACTTCAGCAAAGATTTCATACTGAATTAGTTTGAGAGGCGCTGCCTACAATCCATGTTGCTGACGTCAGAAAAAAATGACACAGTTATGGTAATGCTTGGCAGGGTGGCATGCTACCAAGCTAATATGACTAGCACCGTTTATGCATGTGAAGCTTAATGTGATATGCAGCTACGTGAGGCTGTTAATCTTCTTTGCACTGTTCACACTTTCTTTTTGAGTAGGAAGGTGCTGTTCGCTGATGTGAATAATTTCCAATAACTCACATGAATCCATATTAGTTTCATTTCACATCGGAGTGAACTTAAAATTTAATTAAGGTCACGTGCACTGCATGTGACAGCAGATATGGAAGGCAACTGTTTTAATAGCCATTCTTGAATGCTGTCAGTCAGTGTTTACAATTTCATTATGCTAAGCATCTGAAAAGATGTGTAAAGGTAACATTCTATTGTGCCAGCAAAATGTAATTCATGAGAATTACTGCTGCTGCATATGCTGCAAGCATTGGAAGAAGCAGCACTGTCTAAATAAGAAGACGAGATTTGTAATTTCTTCAAGCAAAAATAGTGCTTTAGAAGGAGACTGTTCTGTGCTGCTTGTGTAGTTAATGTAGTCTGTCAGTGAAGGCCAGTCCATAACCAAAGCTTTTTGCACAGGCATAATGTAGAGGTGTAGTATGAAACAGGCTATGAACGTGAATAAAAAGTATCTGTATTATAATGTGGTCCAAATAATTTTTTGGGTATGACGTTACCTCATGCATGGAGACAATTCTTTAGATGTGTAAGTTGCCCTTGCTATTATTTCACATTTAGCCGAAAGCTTTTCTTTGTTTTCCAGGAGTGGTACACTAAGATTTATAGTGCATAGCCTTTGTGCATAGGCCTTTCACCAGGTATTTAAACTGTATCGAAAGGCTGTGACAATGGAATGCACCCAAAAATGCCATCACAGGGACAAGCTTCCTGCTGTTTGCTAATTGGAAATGAATTCACAGGTAATATATGCAGGGAAAATTACAGTTGGAAGTATCACTGATTGATGCTCAGATAATCACCTACACTTCCCTTTTAGGAAGCAAATTCACTGTATGGGCAACAAATCATATAATGGCATCAGAGACCAGAGACATATTGTTAGCAAGGGCTGCATGAAACCTTAACCACTCTAGATACGGAGAAATAAAAACACGAGAATGGAGGGAAGGGTTTGTTAAACGGCATTTCATTTTATCACCTTTTAGTAGCTTCCATTTCATGCACATGTTTTTCTGTTTCTTGATATGACCCTCTTCTTAGTCTGGCATCCGGGATGCCTACAGCCTGACCGTGCAGCTGGGCACAATATTCTGGATTTTTCCTGAGAAGCCACTGTGCTTGTGATAATGTCAGCATATGTGAGTGATTAAGTAGCTGCCATTTAGGACATGTTTTGTTTTTCCTGCATATCTTTTCTGATTTTGGTTCTCAATAATAAACAGAAGCCTGCACTTGTGGCATTGTTTCATGCATTTCCATTTATCCCTGCCTTTTGTGTGGTTTACACTTTTAGACCTGAATTAACTAAGCCCATGGTCACGTCGTCTGAGCTTTGTGGTTGCAAAATTCATTATATGTTTTCTTCTCTGTGCAGGTCAAATACATGGTACATACTGCCTCCACCTGTATGAAGAAGACTGCCAGGGTCATTGCTGTAATATGGTGTAGCATGTGACAAAATAAATATGACGGTATGTTTCTTTCTCCGATTCGTTTATGAATTCTTTGTGTACATTCTGCAGTAGTACCTGCACCTGAACACACAATGACACAGACCATCTCACATGAAAGATTTGCAACATTTTGACACTGCCTGCACTTCCAGAAAGACTTGGGCTTCTACCATATGGGTCAACTTTAGTTCTGCATTCAGTGGGCAGGTTTACGCTACAGAAGGGTAATAATGCTCTCGTGTGGACAGTATAAATACACCACCGGGTAGTGTATAGATACCCCTTGCAGTAGGGCATTACTTTGTACCACTAGAAGGGTAACTTTATCCATCATGTAAGGGTATAAGCTTGCACCACAGGGGTGCAAACTTTGCTCTGTTTATGACGGTATAAGTTTAGTCTTTGACAAAGTAACTTTGCACTTCTATACATAGCATAAATTTACCTGCTAAAGGTGCAAACTTGCACCTTGCATGCTAGGATATGTTTATGCTTTCCTCAGGCTAACATTTACCCCTTTTAGAAAGGCGTAATGTTATACCTAACTGGTTTAAAGTTACTCTTCTTATGTCAGTGCAAGTTTAGGCTATTAGAGCGTAATATTACTCTATGTGCGAGAGCATAAATACTTAGTCTCCAAGAAACAGCGTAACCTTACCCCCAAAAAGGTGTCAGCTCAGCGACAAGTGTTTTACCCCCCAAAAAGACTAAGATCACACCTTTTTTTCTTAGAGTGTAGTTGCTTAACGCCAGAATCGTGAACTTGAAAAAAAAAAAAGGACCATGTGGACTTCGTCGGTGCGGTTAGAGCACTGCGAACACCTGTTTCGCACGCTTCAGTGCTTGGTCCGGGCCTAGGTACCTCCCCAACATGCCATGAGAAAGTGCGTCGCTTACACCATGCTGCGCGATATTTTTCGAGCATGCGGAAAAGCATACCCTTTAATTCGAACCTCCTAAACGCAAGTCGCGCATGCAACAATCTCATCTCAAAACTTATCAAAACGAAGCGACGATGACGATATACGATGAAGCGCAGCACAACAGGCTTTTTTGTCGGAGGGTAGCGCAGGCCGCTAGCGACTCTGTTGTAACGCTGAGTATGCATAGAAAGCTGCGCTGGCGAGTTGGAAGCCGCTACGAAAAGCTGTCTCTCCGATTTTGATAATTCGTGGGCTTTGTATTTAATTTTACCGGATTGATATTTTCTATTGATTTCGTTGGCGGTATTCACTCTAAAGTCATTCTTTTTGCAAAAAAATTATTTTGTGGAAAAAAAAGGAAATTTCCAGTTCACAATT
Organism: Amblyomma mixtum; assembly: GCF_055824585.1. Classification (NCBI taxonomy): domain Eukaryota; kingdom Metazoa; phylum Arthropoda; class Arachnida; order Ixodida; family Ixodidae; genus Amblyomma; species Amblyomma mixtum. The sequence goes on from NC_143014.1 coordinate 242,011,053, forward strand.
GGGAAAAGGCAACTAACCAATGCGGCAACAGTGCGCCTAACTGTACAAGTTAAAAAGTTAATTTTAACAATTAGTTAACCAGCTTACTATTTGTCAATTCACTGGTCCAACACTGGAAATACTACGCCGCAAAAGCCATATTTTTGAGGTAATGGCTCCATCTTTGAATGTCATGGACGACCTAGCGAACAATAACGAACCTGCGTAGAGAGCAGTCAAAAGAGTGTTGACGTTTTACACCGTCACCCCAAGAAATGACGCAGATGCGAGCTAAGCACCCGGCTTAAAACGTGCCGAAACGTCTTTTTGTGCACAATAGACGATGCGTGATTGCTCATGCACTACAGCTGCAACGCTACAGGCCATTGGAACGCGTTGTCAGGTTTTCCTGTACCTATGTCAATAAGAAAAATGCAGTAAAACTGGTCGGCGAGCAAGAGCCATGTGCGTCGATGAGAAAAAAAAAAATTAGAGGCCATCAGTTGGATTGATGCGGTGGAAACGCGATAGCATTCTTCTTGCATTCGCCAATCTATTCCAGTTCTGATTCTACTCCAAACCGGAGTCCATTGTATTTCACTCCCCAATCTACTATTATAATTCCGTTTCTATTTCAATGCCGACTGCGCAACGCAAAATGTGTCACATTGTTAGATCGCAGCGAGTCCTCATACCAGTATACCGGCGCAGTGGTGCAGCGGTTAAGCGATTCGCCACTGCACAAGCAGGTGGCTCTTTCACACACAGCCACCGGCGTCGCTTCTGAGACTCAATGCGACAAGGAATAGCTCCCGCAAGCCTCATTTTTGCACGGAGAGTTCTTCGGGGCGCTGTGTATTCTGCATGTAGGCTTGCTGTTGTCCGAGTCATTTCCTCCTTAGTCATTTTCATTTTTGCTGAGTCATTCTTTGCTCAGCGGCTTCCTCCTCTCCCCTTCAACTGGAAAGGGGTATGGTTGGCAGGCGGCAGGTAGAGAGCGGCAAATTCTCCTAAACACCATCCGGTACGTGGAAGCTTCACACAGACGCCGATGCCGCCGTACCGTTTTCGCCTCATGGTCCTCTTAATGCTATCATATTAACAACAATTCAACAAGCACTGATGAGCGTCGAGTACCCTTTGAAGAGAACGCCATGCCTCTACGAAAACGTTTTCCGCAAACATACTGTCTTCGGCTGTGGTAACCTTTCTCAAACAAAGAGGCAGAAAATCGATAACATCCAGCCAGCCTCTCTACACTCCAAGCGCAACGCTTGAATGAGAGCGAGGATGCGTTGCGAGAGGCTACGATGCGCTTGCTGTGTGCCCAGACACTGCCGATGTGCACATATACAGACGAGCTCTCCGGCGGTTGCCGGGGCAACGGCGCCTGCACCGTCTCGCCTTTTGGGCAAAAATATGGCGCTAGACGTTACGTGATACCCCCCTACACTTTCGCGCGTAAAGCAGACGGGTGAGGCGTCTCTTTTGAAAAAAAAAAAAAAAACTTGCTAGCCTGGGGTTCTTTTCGCTGTTTGCGTCTTTTGCGCTTTTAATCAATAAACCAGTGTTTGTTTAGCTCAATAATAAAAACAAAAATGACACCCGATTTGGGTAGTTCGACCAAATGTGAATTAGGTGCGCTAGCACTTCGGTTTTGACTTCGGTTCCGGTGTTGGGATCATTCCCTACTTCACATTCATAGATGCCTGAGAATCATCGTACTACTCCTGGCGCAGTGGTGCAGCGGTTAATGCATGCGTCACTGCCCTGCGATGGAAGGTGGTGCCTCCAGTGGGGCTTGTGCGCCACAGGTTGCTCTTACCGAGCAACCTCTCACGACCAATTTTTAATTTAACAGCCACCTGCCACGCTGGTCAGTTTGCTCACAATCCGGTGGGCAGGTTATATGATGGATAGGGGAATGTTCTTATTTGTGGTGCTGAGAGTGTGTGCATATATATATATATATATATATATATATATATATATATATATATACACACACACACACACACACACACACACACACACACACACACACACAGGGTGTCCCAGCTAACTTGGACCAAGATTTATAAAGAAACTAAGCGTTCTGCAGAACTGAAATCGTGTGGATGTTGTTAGGGCTTATCTAAAATTACAGTACTATTTTTTCGGTCCTCCTATTTGAATAATTAGTCGAGACAAAAAAATTAACTTTTGAAATATAGCTTGAAGCGTTCAGGCGTCAATAGGAAAGTTATGGAGCTCCACAAATATTGTCCAACCCAGGCACTTCAAACGAGATAGACTTAGCGTGGCCATTTTTATTCGGGAAAAACGGAAGTCCGCTGAGTTTAAAAAAATACCACGTGACAGCGCGCTCCGTACGCCCGGATCATCATCATTTATTTGACCCTTAAAGGCCCCTGGGGGGGGAGGGGGTATTACATAAGGGGGGGGGGGGAGTAGTACATTAAACATGACTCATATTGGTGTGGGGGGGGGGGGCGATTACAGCGCTCTCATCCGTGCTTTGTAAAAAAACATCACTTCCTTCGCGCCTTTCGTGCTGCCCAAGACAGGGCTTCACGTAGCGCTTGGTTCCAAGATAAGTGCCAGTGGGTTCGGGCGGCAATTGCAAGAAAGCGCGGCTCCTGTTCTTCAGCGTAATTCACAAGACGTTATCAGGCTTGTTGTACGCGTCTTTGCTTGTTGGGATCTTGCTCCCGAATTCTGCTAACGTGACAGCGCAATTATCGCCGCAGAAACGGGAGCCGTGCTTTCTTTCAACTGCCGCCCGTACCCACTGACGCTTATCTTCGAACCAAGCACAACGCGAAGCTCTGTCTTGGGCAGCACGAAAGGCGCGAAGTGAGTGATGGTTTTTACAAAGCACGGATGAGGGCGCTGTAATCGCGGCTCATTCGGGCGCACGGAGCGCGCTGTCACGTGGTATTTTTTAAACTCCGCGGGCTTTCGTTTTTCCCGAATAAAAACGGCCACGCTAAGTCTATCTCGTTGGAAGTGCCTGGGTTGGACAATAATTGTGGACCTCCATAACTTTCCTATTGACGCCTGAACGTTTAGGGTTTATTCAAAGTTACAGTACTATTTTTTCGGTCCTCCTGTTTGAATAATTAGTCGAGACAAAAAAATTAACTTTTGAAGTATAGCTTGAAACGTTCAGGCGTCAATAGGAAAGTTATGGAGGTCCACAATTATTGCCCAACCCAGGCACTCTCATATATATATATATATATATATATGAGAGAAGCCAACAGCCACAGAAACCAAGGGGCACAGGGGATTTTTTAATTAATTTATTTATTTTGTGGTGTTGATCAATTGATAATTTTACTGAATATGTTATCGCTTAAAGCTAATTGATTGTAAAAGCAGAAGAAACAACCACATGCCGCCGGTGGGATCTGAACCCACGACCTCCGAATTACGCGTCCGGTGCTCTACCGCTGAGCTACGGCGACGGCTGTCAAGTCTTCTGCTTTCGGGGGTATTTATGTTTAGAAATAACCTAACCTTGGGAGTGCTCACCAGCGCCACCCCCGTTCTTAAGCGGCGGACGTAGCACGTCCTGAGTTACCGCTGATGTGACGTGGAACGTCATCGAACGGCGAGGGTGGAAGCTGCGTGAGAACCCTCTTATGCTTCCTATGGCGTCAAGGCTGCCAGAACCGAGGCCCTCGCTAAGCAATTAAGCAAACAAGGGAAGGGGGTGGAGGGGCTCGTTCCCCTTGAGAGAGAAGCCAACAGGCACAGAAACCAAGGGGCACAGGGGATTTTTTAATTAATTATTTTTTTTGTGGTGTTGATCAATTGATAATATTACTGAATATGTTATCGCTTAAAGCGAATTATATATATATATATATATATACATATATATATATATGACAGAAGCCAACAGCCACAGAAACCAAGGGGCACAGGGGATTTTTTTTAAATTAATTTATTTATTTTGTGGTGTTGATCAACTTAGAATATCACTGATTATGTTTTCGCTTAAAGCTAATTGATTAGAAAAGCAGAAGAAAAAAAGAAGAAAAAACAACCACTGCCGCCGGTGGGATCCGAACCCACGACCTCCGAATTACGCGTCCGGTGCTCTACCTCTGAGCTACGGCGACGGCTGTCAAACCTTCTGCTTTCGGGGGTATTTATATTTACAAGTAATCTAACCTTGAGAGTGTACATCAGCGCCACCCACGTTCATAAGCGGCGGACGTGGAACGTCCTGAGTTACCGCAAGTGTGACGTAAAACGTCATCGAACGTAGAGGGTGGAAGCTGCGTGATAACCCTCTTATGCTTCCTATGGCGTCAAGGCTGCCAGAACCGAGGCCCTCGCTAAGCAATTAAGCAAACAAGGGAAGAGGAATGAGGGGCTCGTTATAAATATGACAGAAGCCAACAGCCACAGAAACCAAGGGGCACAGGGGATTTTTTTTTAAATTGCTTAATTGCTTAATTGCTTGTTTGCTTAATTGCTTAGCGAGGGCCTCGGTTCTGGCAGCCTTGACGCCATAGGAAGCATAAGAGGGTTATCACGCAGCTTCCACCCTCTACGTTCGATGACGTTTTACGTCACACCTGCGGTAACTCAGGACGTTCCACGTCCGCCGCTTATGAACGTGGGTGGCGCTGATGTACACTCTCAAGGTTAGATTACTTGTAAATATAAATACCCCCGAAAGCAGAAGGTTTGACAGCCGTCGCCGTAGCTCAGAGGTAGAGCACCGGACGCGTAATTCGGAGGTCGTGGGTTCGGATCCCACCGGCGGCAGTGGTTGTTTTTTCTTCTGCTTTTCTAATCAATTAGCTTTAAGCGAAAACATAATCAGTGATATTCTAAGTTGATCAACACCACAAAATAAATAAATTAATTTAAAAAAAAAAATCCCCTGTGCCCCTTGGTTTCTGTGGCTGTTGGCTTCTGTCATATTTATAACGAGCCCCTCATTCCTCTTCCCTTGTTTGCTTAATTGCTTAGCGAGGGCCTCGGTTCTGGCAGCCTTGACGCCATAGGAAGCATAAGAGGTTTATCACGCAGCTTCCACCCTCTACGTTCGATGACGTTTTACGTCACACCTGCGGTAACTCAGGACGTTCCACGTCCGCCGCTTATGAACGTGGGTGGCGCTGATGTACACTCTCAAGGTTAGATTACTTGTAAATATAAATACCCCCGAAAGCAGAAGGTTTGACAGCCGTCGCCGTAGCTCAGAGGTAGAGCACCGGACGCGTAATTCGGAGGTCGTGGGTTCGGATCCCACCGGCGGCAGTGGTTGTTTTTTCTTCTGCTTTTCTAATCAATTAGCTTTAAGCGAAAACATAATCAGTGATATTCTAAGTTGATCAACACCACAAAATAAATAAATTAATTTAAAAAAAATCCCCTGTGCCCCTTGGTTTCTGTGGCTGTTGGCTTCTGTCATATTTATAACGAGCCCCTCATTCCTCTTCCCTTGTTTGCTTAATTGCTTAGCGAGGGCCTCGGTTCTGGCAGCCTTGACGCCATAGGAAGCATAAGAGGGTTATCACGCAGCTTCCACCCTCTACGTTCGATGACGTTTTACGTCACACCTGCGGTAACTCAGGACGTTCCACGTCCGCCGCTTATGAACGTGGGTGGCGCTGATGTACACTCTCAAGGTTAGATTACTTGTAAATATAAATACCCCCGAAAGCAGAAGGTTTGACAGCCGTCGCCGTAGCTCAGAGGTAGAGCACCGGACGCGTAATTCGGAGGTCGTGGGTTCGGATCCCACCGGCGGCAGTGGTTGTTTTTTCTTCTGCTTTTCTAATCAATTAGCTTTAAGCGAAAACATAATCAGTGATATTCTAAGTTGATCAACACCACAAAATAAATAAATTAATTTAAAAAAAAATCCCCTGTGCCCCTTGGTTTCTGTGGCTGTTGGCTTCTGTCATATATATATATATATATATATATACATGGTCTGTTCTGAAAGTAGTAGGACTGGTTTTTTCCTGGGCGAACGGGCGGACGAGAGGTGGTCTGCGCGTGCGGGATCGTTGAAGGATTGGGAATGCTGTGGAAAATCGGCAGTCGGCTCTCGGCCGTTAAAAAGAGGAGGTCGCTTGTACTGTGAACCCCTGTCGAAACGTCTCGTCACGCAGAATCGTCGAGCGTTTACTGCATCAGCGATACGCGGTCAAATTTTGAGTAAATCTTGGTAAAACGGGCAAAGAGACTCACAACATGATTAAGGTGGCCTACGGTGACGCTTCCATGGGTAGATCAGGTGTTTTTGATAGGCACAAGCTTTTCCGAGAAGGTAAGGAAAGAGTGGAGGAAGACGACCGCTTCAGACGCCCTTCGACCAGCAAGACCAACGAAAATGTGTAGCGAGGGAAACATTTACTTAACAGTGATCTATCAGAATGATTGCTGATGACTTGAGCATTCCTCAAACCCAAGTTTTTGGGATCGTGACAGAAAACTTACCCATGAGGAAAGCGTGCGCGAAGTTTGTGCCGGGAGTGTTGTCAGAGGAGGAAAAGGTCAACCGGTAGGATCTTCTTCATCTGAATGAGGACCCCGATTTTTTGTCCCGCACAAGGCGGAAACGCTGTCTCAGCCCCCCCTACAGCCTCGACTTGGCCCTGCCACTTTTTTCTATTCCCGAGAATAAAATCGACGCTCGAGGGGAAACATCACGGATCGGTAGAGGTGGTTCAACAGGCCGTGACGAGGGAGCTAAACAGCATTCCGGTCCAGGCGTTCCTGGAGGCGTACGGAAATTGTAAAACTCATTAGCAGCAGTGAGTAGGTGCGGAAGGGTGCTACCTTGAAAAATTGTAATCGTTTGTACTATTCTCTTGAATAAATTTTGTTTAAAAAAATGAGTCCTACTACTTTCAGAACAGACCATGTATATATATATATATATATATATATATATATATATATATATATATATATATATATATATATATATATATATATATATATATATATATATACACTGGCCTAGGCAGGTTGCCCACAACCCGGTTGGGCAAGTGGGCAGCCTGCCAAAATGCACGCTTCAGACAAACACACAACGGAATGACCACTGTAAGTGTTAGCGCACTAATAGTAGCATTAATAATCATCAGTGCACGATTTCAGAAGTGAAGCTCGCATCAGTGAGGATGTCCACCTTCCTCGTGTTTCAGACATATGCGCGAGAAGAGTTGAAAACTTGGGGACCTATCAGCTTTGCCTGAGCCAATGCCGCGTAGCCTGCCAGTGAGTACGGAGCGCTCTCTCTACCCGAGCCTATTCGCTCCTGTTCTTTCCCACGCACGCACGCCCGGAGCGCACGAGCAAGAAAGTTATCGAACGTGCGCTGAGGGCTAGCATGTTTACTTTTTTCTATGTGCAAAACTTGTGCGTCGGTAATTCGTATGTTCCTGCGTAATCCTTTGCTTTGTGTCAGCTCACCTCCACCCACCCAGTAGAACTCTAAATTAGAGCAAAAGCATCAAAGTAACCATCGAGGCTCAATCGAACTGCATCGCACATTTCTTGCATCAGGTTTCATTATCGTCCTGTCGTTTTTTTTCTCTTTTTTTTTTATTCCCTTCCACATAAATCAGTAGAGAACAAGGACGTATGGTGTGTTGAATGCGTAAGATTTGCTCATCCATATGCTTCTTTTCTTTTTTCACGCTTAACGTCTGGCTCTGGACTACGCGGCCGCCATTTTAATTGAAGAGAAACGAAGTACGACGTGAGGTTGAGCAGCCTCGCGGTGGACAAGGTACGTGCAAATATAGCGCCAACGCTCGCAGACTCAACCCATTGTCTTTGTTGTTGACACTAACGCGCCTACAGTATTTTTCGTGAAGCAACCAGTAGGTAACTGACAAGTAGTTTACTTTGTTTTATGAGTGAGAAGCCACTGCATTCTTTGCGTGGTTTCGACAGCGACACCTATGCTGAAGGGACACCCGAAGCTTGCCTTGCGCGGCGACCCACGAGGTCACTTCTTTTTCGGCTGATGATGATGCTTCGTTCGTCGCACCCACGACTTCACCACCGTGCCCGGGCTTGCACGGTATCGCGGGTACTCGCAGAGTCATATTAAAATACTCCCACGTTGCGCAGACAACTACAAGATGCCCTTAGCCACGTCTTTCGGTTCGCATATATTCGTCTCCTTGCCTCCCCGAAAGGTGTTTGCTGGTACACTAGAGGGTATATGCCCCCTGCTTATGCTCCTTAGTGCACCATCTTCATTTTTTGTATTCTTAATTACGGCTTTAGATATCCATGTATTTTGCCAATATTGGCACAATAGAGGGGCGCCTGAAGCCGTATTTAAAAACACAAAAAAATGAAGAGGACTGAGTGAGGCATGCATAGTAAAATGAGCGAAGCACATTGGCTAAAATTTATTGAGAGGCTGCTTAAGGAGGTCCTCGAACGAATTTATAGCTTACGTGCAATGGGGCACTGGTACGTCGCTCTTAAGAAAGCTTCATCTGAGGTCGTTTGTTACTGTTCTGCCTGGGAGAGGATGCACTCATCGGAGCGACGGGTGAGATGTGGTTCAGATATTCGCGTGGGTTCATTGCCTTGAGGAAGAGGGAAAAGATGTTTCTTTTCTTGTTTGCCTTGCACAGTTAGAAAATTGATAACTGCAGTAAGGAATGAAGCCAAATCAAGGTCCGAATTTTACTCTTCCCGTTTGAATATAAAACGAGCAAAAAACAAACACGAAAACGGTCCGTACGCTTTGACCTAATTGAATACAACAATGGTTGAGCTCGGCACAAATATAATCTTGTGTTCCTTCCCACTCATTTTTATTCACAGTCTGAATTTGGAAAAGACATGTAAGTATGAGTGATTTCGTATTATGCATTTTGTGTGAGAAATAATTCGCTGTGGCCTTGAGCTAGTGTTCTAACTTGGTACCTGCGGCAGCAAGTTAGACTTTCGACGGGCGTTAATCCTTCCAGCTTTATGCCGCGACGGAATCTGGGCATCCAGAGTGCTTGGAAGTATCCGTGCTTTCAGGTGCTTTCCATACGTCAGGCGCGACCACAGAGAGTAAAAAGCGCGCCGGTTGCAGCGAATAATTTGTCTTTCAATGCTCAGCTGCTCTGGCCCACTTTCTGCACGTGTAATGTGAGCCAACACTCTGTTTGCGTGATTCCCACTGACTTCATCAGTCAACAGCGCAGGCAGACCCTCTGGCTCATACATTTATTTTAGACTCCAGTGTGCTTAAGGAGATCGCAACAAAGCGGGAGTTAATTTGACACGTGCCTCTACTTATGCATGCGCGTGATTGAAGTGATGGATTGTAAGCGGCTCTCCGCAAAAATCGCGACGCAGGGAGCTCTGTTTAAGCAAAGTCCTAAGCACGAACTATGCGGGCGATCTGACTGCTTCAGGTCACGTTCCTTTGCTAGCGCGAACTGAGATAGAGGCGGCTGCACTTCACCTTTCAGAAGACGCCAGAACTATGGTTAGTTCTTCGAAAGCCATTCTGAATGAAAGTTTACGCAACGGCGAATTTGGTGTGGCCTTTTTAGAGTAACCGCCAGCTGCAATGATGGCATAGCCAAGAACTTAAACAATGTCTTCGAAGACTCCACGGGTTCCCACCTTTTACCGATTTGCCTTTGTTTGCTGCTTGTCATGCACTTTACAGGCTTGCGTTTAACTTACATAGACTTCTACTCCTCTCATCACAGGAACAAGTTCTCATTCATAATAAAGTTTTCGTCCGACACGCAACGTGTGCTGCAGTACCAACCTAATCTTTCGGTAAGCATGACTTAAAATGCTTGAAGTATTCGGCTGAAGTAAGCTGCCTCCGAAGCTCGCTGCATGTGAGTCTATGCACCGAGCGTGTTTGCCTCTACCTGCTCTGTTTCGTTGCAGTCTGAGCCGTCCGCCTCGGACGCGATCGATCAAGTTTTCGACGACGCTGTTCCTAGGCTTGCACCTTAATATGCAGCAGCCGCCGCCCATCCCTTCCCCTCGCCCTACAGAGAGAGAGAGAGAGAGAAAACAAAAGTTGGAGGACTTAGTTGTGGCAATGCACTAGCGTAAGAACCTCATTGTGAGCTGCCATGCACGACCACGCGTGCCTTACAAAGCACACCTACCATGCGTTGCCACACGCACAACGCATGACTGCGGTACAGTGCATCCCCACACATCACCATGCACGGCCACCCTCTCGGTTTTTTTATTATTTATACACGTACTGCAGGCCATTATCATGGCCTAAACTGGAGGGGAATGTGAGAAAGACTCAATCACTGCCACGGTTAGGCTAAAGGCTACAAGAAGAGAAATAAACGACACAATACAAATCATAGCATTGCACTGTATAAACAATCAAATCTAGAGAAACGTTTCCACCGTAATTCCAACGTAAAAAGGAAGAAAGCTCTAAAATAAAGCTTCTATTAATTTATGCATGGTTGCTCTTGGCGCAGCGCTCGAAACATAAATGTAATTTTGGATCAGTTACTCGAAAGAACGAAAACGAAGGTCCACTGTAGGTATACTTACGCAGATGCAGCCATACGGAGACAGAAACTAAGCTGGTTTTTTACGCTGTTGGCGATCTGAAACGTCCCTTTTTTCATCTTAACGGATGACAAATGTGGCTCAGCTTCCATTCTAAATTTTACCGGAAAACAGGACGGTTTCGGGCTAACCAATGGCATTATGACATCTTCATCTCTTTTGATTTGCAGATAGTGGAAGCCTTCGGCTACTTCGGAGGATACATAGGAATCTGGCTCGGATTCTCGCTGCTTTCTGTGCTTCTTAACCTTGAAACGCACATGGCCAAAGGCTTTGCCAAACGGCTGAAGAGGTAAGTGCACTAATTGTGTTTCGTTCTAGACATTTCAACCCAACATAGAATGGCCACAACATATTACAAATTTTAAATAAAGCCCCGTCGTTCTCCAGTACGTAGTCACACCAGAGGTGGCGGCTTGCATTGCTCCTTGAAGCCTACAGTTCCTGAGATGAGCAGGCACGATTTGGATATTCCCGGAAGGCTTGCTTGTGTGGCCAGGGTCGGTATCGTAAAGAGATTGTTTTAGTGCGACAGCAGCGGTACTGTCACTTCCAAATAACGCCGGAGAGTGTTGGCCGGAGCATGAAATCTCCACCCTCAAGAAGCATCACCACCAACCACCTCACCTCCCACCCTCGACCCACATCCCCACCCAGTAATATCATTTATTAGAGTAAAAGCATCAAACTAATCATCGAGGGTAATTCCAACTGCAGCTTTCTCGCGTCAGGTTTCATGGTCGTTTTGTCAATCTTTTTTTTTTTTTTTTACTCTGCTCTTGTCGTCCGCCGCTTCGATTGGCACATAGTGGAGGCGTGGCGTCGCTGTGGCAAGTGATGAAGAGCGGAATTATTTAAGTAAGAACAGAATTGGAATGAAATCCTTGCATTATTTCGGCCCTGAAATACTGCGTTTCATTGCTGGCTACCTCGAAACGCGTGGCGACGTAGCAGCCGGCAGAATGAAGGATGCTGCGACATTTAATGCGAATAGTAGTTTAACGAACACTTTACGCCGTGTCATGCAAATAACCGTCACGGTCCTTGACTGTCAGCCCTATAGTTCCTTGTCAGCATTCAAGAAACTCTGCTAAATGATTGTCAGACCATTACTAGCAAGCCAATTTTTCCATGGTTATCCTAACGATATATGATATTCTTTTAGTTTTGTTTGCTTTTACTTTACACGGGGCGGCTTGCGCGTTTTATAGACCTTTCCATCGGGCAAGGAAGATCTCGAAACGTCTACAGTTGCGCGCACTCTGCTTTACCCGTTTGCAACAGCCCAGCTGTCAATGTGGCGACTACCACGGAACCCTCATTAGAAAGGTCTATATTCGCAATATGCATCCTAGTATTGTTCTTGGCAATGCAGCAAATGTTCAAAGCGCCGAATTAATAGTGCTCAGCAGCAAGATTCTTCAACTTCAAAATGCGTACGCGATGAAGCAGTTCCCCATTATACTATGTATCACGCAAAAAAAAAAATGGTCATCACTTTAGAACATTTTTTCCTTATTATTTTCCTAACTAGAAACACCTTGTGTGGAGTGTAGTATATGGAATGTCACATGTTAGCGCAGCGTTAGTTGCCATTCAGTGCTTTACTTTAGAACGCGGTAAAATTGCCCGGGCAGAGGAAGGGAGACTAAAACAGGCAGAAAAACGCCACGTGCAGCCTCTGCGACCCCGGCAGCTTGCTCTGCCCGCAGGTGCGCTTATTTGCCCGTCTTCCTGTTGCAGAGTCAAGGCAGCCGATGAAGCCGTCATGGTGTTCCGGCTGAAGCAGCGCTTCTGAGGCCTTCGTCCGGGCTGACGCGAGGCGGCTGCGTGGACTGCTGCTCGCGAGGCTGTTTTCCCGGTGCAGCGAAACAGTACACCTACGGACGCATCGATCCCGCCGCGCGCTCAGAGAACGGCCTCCGAAGGCGGCAGCCGTTTCGTCGCGGATTTTGAACGCATGATGAATTCACGCACCACTACGTGTCGATGTCGATGAGCAGCGAAAGTGAACCTGACTCCGATTTGAAAAAAAGAAAGAAAGAAAGAAAGAAAGAAAGGAAGAACGGAAGAAAGTAAGAAGGAAAGAAATAAAGAGAGAAAGAAAGAAAGAAAGAAAGAAAGAAAGAAAGAAAGGAAGGAAGAAAAAAGAAAGAAAGAAAGAAAGAAAGAAAGAAAGAAAGAAAGAAAGAAAGAAAGAAAGAAAGAAAGAAAGAAAGAAAGAAAGAAAGAAAGAAGCGCGCATTACTTCCGTGTAGACGTAGTACACCGTCTTTGTAGCACTGGAATGTCGGCGGACAGAGAGCGCAGCTGAAGCGCCCATGGAGAGAAGGAAATGAGCGAGGTGGCGCGCTGTGCCCGGTTCTCGAGGCGAGATTTGCTTTCGCCGAGTATTCCTCCTGCGCCTGGCTGTGTGCGCAATCTCTCCTAGCATTTCTTCTTTATTTTTTCCTCATCTCGTCGTGTTATTTCTGTCTCCCGTCTGACGCGCTCTGGAGAAGATAAATCACCGCTTGGGCGTCTTACACAGCGCCACTGGATTTTATTTCCCGCGCTTGCTGTCGCAGCACGAATCGCTCAGCGCAGCGAGCATAGACGAGTGATCCGGTTTACAATAGCAAAAAGAGCCTAGAATGATGTACGCTCTCTCTCTCTTTCTTTTTCGTTTCCTGTGCCGCAGAATGCGCGTATACCCTCACTGGCCGTTTCAAGTGGGCAAACTCTACGAGCAGCAGAAACTGCTGAAGAGCAAGCACAGTTTCCTCGAGCACTGGCCTGCAAGGGTAGAGTGCTCATTTGGACCGCTTTCAGTTTATGCGCGTGCACACCAAGTATACATTAATTGCCGCCTTTGCACGTATGCGTAGCATATTATAGTAGCACAAAAGCTGGCGATGTGCACATGCGCTATAATGCGGCGTTCTGGAAGCCACCCGTCTTCGCTAACGACAATAGCTAATAAGCGGACTGCTGTAGGACCATACGCAGTGCTTAAAGTCCATGGCTCTATCGAAGGGGGGCCTCTAGCGATTCAAGCGCAGGTGGAGAGGAAAATGAAGATTGAGAGAGAGAAAGTGGCTGGCGGCCTCTTTTACACATCGCTTTGCACAAAGGGGAGAAATCAGAACATTTTGCTGGGATAGTTGGTACATCGTTTTTGGTCAAGGCGCAACATAAAACGAACACGAGAAAGGTGAACAGGACGACGGAAGAAATCATATTTAAATGTCGTTGTTTGCTCAATTTAATTATGGCACAGACCTGAAACAAACGATCCTCACGCTCTGACAATGTGTTCGTTGCTGTTGTATGTTGTTTTGTAGCATTGGAGGTTAGTGGCCAGCTCTGGACTGGCTCGTGGTGTTAGGGCTCGGGTTCCCATTTTTATTCCAGCCTTTGTGCAGTGCTGCCGACTCTTTATTTTTCTCCGTCTCAAGATCTAGAAAACATGATGGTTCTTATTAAAAAACGCAGTGAAACTTCCGAAACGATAGAGAGTAAATGTTCCGACCGCCACTGAAAAGAAGAAAAATAAATGGTTGCCTGCTTCGGATTCATGCAGTCCCTACATTCTAATACTGGGAATTGTCAATTCAATACTGTTGGAGTGGAGGAGGGTGGGGGTGGGGGGAGGGGGGAAGTCTGAGACCCCCCGAGAACTCCCTAACTTTAGGTTCTGACCATATATGTTGCTAATAAGGATTCAAGAGTTTTATCGTTAGTCAGGGATGTTTATGAATTAGAATTTATTTATGTCCTGGTCACTACGAAATTCGCTTTCCACCGCGCGCAGGTATAAGGCTTCTGCCATTGCTTAGCGTTATCACGTGAATATAGTCGCGTTCAGGACATGGAACGATGAAAAACTTCTCTGACGTTGTTTCGCTAACACGACGAACATGTAAACGCAGGGCGAAAGGAGGCAGAACGAAACCCACACGAGGCGGTGAAATTCCAGCGAAATTGTCACTGAATGAGCGAAGGAATTTACACGCGAACTGTACGGGTGCAGAATTTCGAGCAAGGTAAGGGACAGCGCGCCGATTATTACGACAAATCATTTAATGGAAGAGAAAAAAAACGACAACGTATACACAATACAGCAACAAGCAGTAATACGAGACAGATCACGCATCTTAAGTGCTATACTAGAACTCTGCAAAAAAGAGAGAGAGAGAGAGAGAAAGCCGATACAACTACAACTGCAGAAAAGGTTAAACATACGAGGTGAAACCATCAATTATAATGCAACAAAACAACGAGCCACAGCGTCAGAAAGATAAGCAGCAGGAAACGAGGTGATTACAAACATTCATCCGCAGACGCAGTTGCTTCGTTTTAAGTTTTGCTAATTGTTCGCTTCGCTTAATTGTATATACTTATTATTTTCTAATGCGCTTCCAGATAAAAGCGCAGTCTGATATTCCTATGAAGGTGTGTGTGCTTCGTCGCGCCGCTTCTGCGCCGCGTTTACCTGTTCAACAGAAGCAGCCCAGCCCCAAAAAAGTGTTGATCGTCTTACGAGCGCGCACTGTCCTCTGGACAAGCCTTTCAAAATGAAGCTGCCTGTGTCGTCGCTTTGGAAATATGAAGCACAAGCCGTTTGCTGAAGCTCATGAATGGTCATGCTCATGCGTTTGACGCAGACGAAGCCTGTTTCATAGTGAACGATCATGAGCAGCGATCACAATCGCAGCGGGGTCCATCCAGTCTCGGCCCACCATAAAGGTGACCCGCGCTGTCGAAAAATAAATTATCTGCACTCTGTCCATTGGTGGGCTTTCCGCTTCCCGCTTCCTCTGCAGCTGAGATCACGGATGCGGCACTGAAGACTCGGTCTGCGGGTGCATTCTAAACATAATAGGATTAAAAAGGGACTAAGCTGTCCTCTAGCGCAGCAAGAGGACGTATTACTCCCTTTATATAGTCGCATTCGAGTTCAGAGTGTACAGCCAGCGCTGCAGCTGCTTCATGGTGTTCCAGTGTACGACTGAATGGGCATGTACTGTTCCATCTTTAGATGTACTGTTACAGTCGCTTGAATACCGTGCATGATGGTCGAATGCCCTGCCTTCCGTTTCTATGCGAACCATGCTTCGCGCATTGGCAAAAAGTAAAATAACTAAATGTTTGAAATAATTTTCGATAAACCCTTTACCAAGGTCCTCTGAAAGCATGACTGAAAGCTTCTTTTACAGGCCACGAAATTTCACTCCAAATTTTATGTATGTACAGAACTAGCCATGAGAGGCGATAGCGGCGACTAGGAAGTCTATGCTGGCTCATCTTCCTAAAGTGAGTAAGGTAAAGGAAGCGGCTTCCTGCACCGTAAAGCAATTTTAGGGAGCGGGAACAGCCGCTGAACCTTTGCATATGGAGAGGGGTCGCTGATTCAGTGCACCAGGAGGACCATAAAAGGGCCTTTTAACCATTGCGGCACCACGAAGGACGGTAGACTTTTTTTGCGCGTTTATTATTTTTTTCCCGGATCTATAAACAGGAAGAAACGTGCCACAGCAATGACCGACAAGCGACTCGCTGGGGAGAAGGCACGTATGTCTCCATTGGCTTTAGGGTATGCGAATAAATAGCAAAATAGTAAAAAAATGCAGAAGCTGCCTGCAGTTATTCACGACGGAATCGAAGTTTGCACTTCGATCCTGCGAGACGCCGGCCTTTATAAGGCAGTGCTTCTGATCGGCTGCACAGTACTGGCCGGTATTACGTTACAACAGCATCGGAACGGGCTTATAGATGAATTGGAAGTGGGAAGGACACCGGAAAATCTGCCCTCTCCACGCTCCCCTTGTTAGTTCCTGCATGCTTGAGCCCCCAAAGGTGTGTTTGGAAGTGAAAACCTCGCTCCAGGAATGCGCAGCGGCATATTGCCTGCGCCACTTCTTACGTACT
The DNA here is from genome assembly GCF_055824585.1 of Amblyomma mixtum. Taxonomy (NCBI): domain Eukaryota; kingdom Metazoa; phylum Arthropoda; class Arachnida; order Ixodida; family Ixodidae; genus Amblyomma; species Amblyomma mixtum. Next base: position 242,027,505 of record NC_143014.1, read on the forward strand.
GTCACGATGGAAAGAAATGCGAAAGCGGAGCCTACGCGCTCCGCTGTTCGAATTTTTATGCTAAGCATATTGCTAGAGCTATGCCCCACGCCGTCACCGTGGCTGTACTCGTCCAACCACGTGACACGATGACGTCACACCACGTGACACGATGACGTCATGACAGATGAGAAACAGGTCCCCCACCTCGCGCCGTCGCTCGGAGCTGTACGCGACCAACCACGTGACACGATGACGTCACGACAGATCGCCGTCATGCGCTGGGAGAGGGAGAACGATGCCATCGCACAGACGCCGGAATGTCCTCGAGCGGCATTCCCGCGCATTTCGAACGCGCGTTCACACTCGGTGTAGGTGAAACGCTCGCTCCACCGGGCAGGCGGACGCGGCTTCCGTGGCAATCCAGGCGCTCACCCAACGCGCGTCTCGGGGTTAGTCGGCGTTCCGCTGTAGCCATGCCGTTGTCTTCCCCCACGACGAAGGCTTCTAGTGGTTGTATTAAAATGACCAAGTATTCAACCAAGGAAAGCCATGTATTACCAAGCCTAGCCATCAATATGCTTCGCATCTGACAAGGCTTAACCTTAGCTAAGCCTCAGCCATTTTTTGATGGCGCTTTTCCGTGGGGTGTAAGGAAAAGACGTTAGAGTCATCCTAGAATGCGTCACGGACAATTTTAGCATCTCTTTGCTACCACCGAAGCAAAAGTGTTAAACGAAATGCGAACAGCGGAGCGCCTATGCTCCGCTCTGTTCGCGTTTCTTTCCATCGTGATAGTACGTATGTATATATATATATATATATCAGTAGAGTTAGTTCTTGGGCTAGTTGGTATACTTGATTTGAACTCATAGTTTTTCAGCGCAACGGCACACGGCCAAAGAAAAGAAGCAGGAAGAGAAGAAGGACGAACACAGCGCTGACACGTTTCACATGCCCCCACGACGGAGGAACAGCACCAAACAAGGCACTAGCATGATACGCCGCTTTTGCGATATTGTCCGTCGTTGGGGCATGTGAAACGCGTCAGCGCTGTGTTCGTCCTTCTCTTCCTGCTTCTTTTCTTTGGCCGTGTGCCATTGCGCTGGAAAACTATGAGTTCAAATCAAGTATACCAACTAGCCCAATAACTAACTCTACTGAAGTACTTTTCTTATACATCGGGCTCGCCTTTCCTCTGTGAGTCTGTTCTTCAGGATGTGCATGTGCTCCAGACCAACATTGCAAGAGCGACGTATCGTGCTAGGTTCCAGGGATGCTGTATTAAGAAGAATGTGACCCCCGCAGAAGTGAGTGCCTCGTTTGGTGCTGTTCCTCCGTCGTGGGGGCATGTGAAACGCGTCAGCGCTGTGTTCGTCCTTCTTCTCTTCCTGCTTCTTTTCTTTGGCCGTGTGCCGTTGCGCTGAAACACTATGAGTTCAAATCAAGTATATATATAGTTCGCGAAAATAAGCATTGCTATTTTCGACTCCCTCCGCGGAAGCTAAAAATTGGTGGTGGACTATAGTTGGTGATTCATTCTTTGAAAGTGAAGGTGTAGCGCTAAAAAGAAGCTCACAGTGCGAAAGGACGGCAACAAAGAAGAACGCTTCGTCACCCCGCAGTAGACGCTTACATTATTGCATTTTGTTTTAAGATTTACCTATTTGTTTGCAAAAAGTAGATGTTCAGGCTGTTAGAGATGGGGCCACAATCCCACCGCTGCCACCAGTGTTAGAGATGGGGCCTCTATCCCACCGCTGCCACCAGTGTTAGAAGTGGGGCCTCTATCCCACCGCTGGAACCAGTGTTGAAGACGGAGGGGTCCTGGAGATGACTAACTCGTTTAGCCCCGCAGGTACCGGCTCCGAATGACGATGTCGGACTGCGTTATCGAGGAAACTGTACAGAAGGGTTTATTCTACATATTTACAGATGAGAATCGAATGCAATGCAAATGCTCCGATCACACAACATCCCGTTAAATACGGTTCGCGTTCCCCAAATCCCTGACTAGGGAACTTAGGTCGAATAACGTTGTCCAATCGGATGGGCCATTGATGACGCTGGCGGTACCACCCCCGGCACGGGGCGGTGCTGAAGCTCTCTCGCTCTCTCACAGCTTGGGGGATGAGAAGGGGAAGACAGTCATCAAACACAGATGCGTCACCTTGACCACTGCCGCAAGTGTTCTGTGCGTTGCCTCCGTGGGAAAGCAGAATCCCGCAGTCTCCTCGCAGGTGGTTTAACCTTCTCGAACTCCCCGGCCGGATGGCCGAAGCACGAGACCCCTTCGACACAGCGTCTTTCAATTAGCAGCCTCGCTCAGCGTGACCTTGCGTAGCATCATCCAGTCCGGTGACCCGAAGGCCGACTCGGCCAACGTATACCGCTGTCCGCCGTGCTTCATGTGCATCTCTGCTTCCAGCGTTGCTGCTGCTGTCCCAAGTTCTCGCCACATCGTTGCCTAACGACGACACTCGTTTGACAGTAATTTCTCCCAGGCCCGTGGGAGACAGCGTCCTTCGATCGGTTCGGAGGTTCGGTGATTTGGAGAGCAACAACCCCCGTCCGTCGTCGTCTATGCTTCTGCCGCCGGCGCCAGGTCTCGTTGTCCACTCTTAACAGCTCGTCCGCGGCCCGAAAAATCTCGAATGGCCAGCGTTCACGACCGCTGGGCAGGAAGAGATGAGGCCGGAGTCGGGTGGAAGGGCTGGTTTCCAGAAATAGCATCCAAGCTCGAACATTCAACAAAGAATGGCATCAGTGGACTGTTCCACGAGACAGGGCACTGACCCACAAGCAAGCGCTCGGAATTTGCCAAAGACCCACCAGGCTTCCCACAATGACAACAAATGTTTACTAAAACATGATTGGATTTTGGCGCAATTTTGGTGCCGAGAAAGCGCAAAATATCCCGATTGAAATCGCAAAGACGGACTGCTTGGACCAAGGTTAAAAGCAAAAACCCACACACAGTAGGTGGTCCTACCAAGTACTCCTGTCTACAACAATCGGCTGAATCCATCAGCATTTCCGTGCGGTTTTCCGTTCCTGAAACGCATCGAGAAATTGTTTTTGGAGAGCAGGACTCCGTCTAAGCAAGCGACCATTTTTGGGGGGACAAAACTGTCATAATCATGTTTGAGACGATGGTCAGTCTCAAATATGAACTTTGCGCCGTTCAAGTAGCTCTGGTAACCCGACAACATCTGTGCCGCCTAAACCAAACGCGCGCTCTTTGTCTAAAGCGCTTAACGCTTTTCTACATGTCAGTCTGCGGCTGACGTACTGAACATGGTGCTCTTCGTGGCCGTCGCCAACTTGACTTAATTAAAATAGCACCCAGTCCTCATCACTGGCGTCACACTGAACTTCTTTAACAAAATAAGTGGCCCGAATCAAAGGTCTGGACACGAGCGCTTCCCCCAGACGAGTTTTCTCTTCGGTCATTTCAGTGTATGTCAGTGAGGCTCCCTTTGGTAAGGTGTCAGACAATTAAGGGATCAAATCTCCGTCTACGCGACTCTAAGCGTAGTTCTACGCGAGCTGCACTCCTGTGAATGCCCTCATCACTTGGTAGCATGGGAAATTGACACCTGTGATTTCTCTCAGTGACGCCATAGCCTTTGTCTAAGGTAAGGAAAAAAAAAATTAACCTCTGATCAACTCGTTTTAACTCAAAAAAACAGCCTTTCCATGCCTGATTTCATACACACACAAAAAAAAAGAGGAATAAAAAAAAGAACAGCTACTTCAAATCGCCACGCGGGGGGGAAAGCTGACTCCCCGCCGCCGAGTTGAAAGGATTAGTCTTTCAGACGCGCCCGCCGGGGTCGCGCTTTGACTGATTGTACTGCGGTCAACTCGTGACAAAAGGCTGCAGAAAAAAACGATCCCCGACTCTCGTTTCCGCGCCCCCTCGAGGCTCTCCGAAAACCTTGGTCGCGCCTACAATGTCGATAACCGACTCTGGCTCTGGACAACGAGCAGTGACCAGCGCGAGAAGGTGCCTCTTTCTCTCGCCCC